>NC_034593.1:24773620-24831020 GCF_900095145.1 Mus pahari
CTTCCTTCCTTCCTTCCTTCCTTCCTTCCCTCCCTCCCTCCTTCCTTCCTTCCCTCCTTCCTTCCTTCCCTCCTTCCTGCCTTCCTTCCTACCTGTCTTCTTGTTCGCCTTCCCTCACAATTCTTTCCTTTCCTCCTTTCCATCTTGCTTGCTCTCTCTTTCCTGTCTGATCTCCTTTCCAATCCTTCTTCTTCCTGTTACTTCCAAATCACCTATCAACTTTCTGTACAATAGGAACAGAAAGGCACACACATTAGATCTGGGCAATGCAACAGAAGAGACGGCATTGAACAGAGAACCCTAACCTAATACAATAAAAGACAGAATAGACAGGTAATAAAGATGCTAGAGTGACACGTTATTGGTCCATAATTTAGTTTAAAAAATGCAGACAAGAAAGTCCTCCCAATGATGTAACAACTACGTGGGAGATCCATTTAACAAACGAGAAATTTCTAACTAGGGAATGTGGAAAGGAATGGGATTCAAAATGCAGAGGGGAGTTCATGTTATCATTCATTCATTGGACAATTGTTGGCAATATGCTTGGGTCTCATACACCTACCACACCACCTGCACTGGCCATTCATTTGTTGACTAAAACTTTGTTATCTAGGAACACGTTGAGCATACTTGTGATATACAGTACTAGAAATTAATTTCAGAAATGATGATAAGATAGGGTAGCACTTATTGGGAGATATATGTCTCTTCTCTTTCCCCTTCTATTTCTGACCTATCTGAACCTGAGTGGATTTCCAGTGTTGTGTGCCTTCTTCATTTGACAAGCAGTGAGAGGTAGCAAGAATGATAGTAGATGCAAGAAGAGAACACACCTTTCTGATACAAATCATTGGGATGCATTTAGGGATTGGTTGCTAAAGACTATGTGGATGCCACACATAACCCATACTCTGAACCAGTTCTAGGAGAAAATCAATTTCCTCACCCCCACAGGGTCTTGCCAAGCTGGGATTTGCTTCGTGGTCATTTCATGAAGCATATATGATATGATATGAGTTCATGTTTGCAACAGTCAGCTAGAGAGCAACAGAAAAATGTCTGTTTTGACGATCTGCATGGAGCATGTTGCTATGCTCCAGTCAGGAAATGTATGGCCTTACCTTTGCTGTTCAAGATATTTAATATCAAACCTCACTAAAATATTTTCTTTTGAGGAATTAAATGAAGCCATGTAGATTCCTGCAAGATAGAGTAAGAATTGAAGGGAAGGGCTGTGAATGTCCTTCCACATTTCAAAGGTCACAATTGGCATTAATTATGTGTATGTAACAAATGTCCCACTTAGCCACATACAAACTTAAATCAGTTTGGGTCTGACTGATTCAAAGCTATTTGTTGGTCCCCTGCCCTGCTGCTGTAATTGCTTAGGACGGACTCTGCACAGGTCAAAAGAATAGACTCTGCTCATACTATTTCTGCTAATAACTGTTCTTATATAAAAAAAAAAAAAATGAGGACTAATGTTTCAAAGTCACTTTTCTTTGCTTCAATCATATGTAATTTCAAATTGTGTGTGAGATGTTTCGGGATTTACTTTTAGTTTAGTTACATTTTAGTAACATAATAATAATAGAAGACACAGTAGGAAGGTTTCTTTTAAAAAAGAGAGAGAGAGAGAGAAAGAAATTAAGAAAATCATGGGGTTCTTGGCAGTTAACAGAGTTCTAATGAATGCAACTGGATGTGAGTGTTTTGAAGAAAAAAGACAGAAGGGACACAAAGGGACAGAAGGGAGAGAGGAGAAAAATCTCTTCCATCAAGTTCATGGGATGAGACAGGTATGTTGGCAGTTAGGTCTTCAGGACTTGAACTTTATACTAACAACTGAAAGTCTTGCTATACAGGAGCCTTCCCCACAATACTGAAGGCCATTTGCTAGGGTCTGGACCTTCTGTTGAAAATAATGTTTTGAAACATTCCTCTGCCCCACGACAGGCCTCCCACACACATCACGTACAGGGCTTACTGCAGGCCATCCACCTGTGGATGAAGTGTGTCCTTTTTGCTATCGACTGTCTTTGCTCGGTGGGTAATTTTTTTTTTCCTCTCCAGACTCCCTTATCTAACTTTGCACCTCCCACAAGCTGTCTCCGCTCATCGCTCTCAAATATACATTTACTCCTTGGCCTGTAGATAATGAAATCTTGATTGAATATGTACATCTGCTCAAAGTTTATTCAGCTACATGTACATCTTTCAAGCGTGATCTACAGAGGCTTTATCTCTCACACCTTAGATGACAGAGAGAAAGTTTACTTAATGCGCTTTGCTCTGACCAAATGTTGATATTATTCAATAAGTGTCTTTCAGCATGACTATTCGACTGTCATTTTGAGCAGGATGTAAGTATATGTAGGCAAAATAAAGTGCCCCAAAACAAAACAAAACAAAACAAAAACAAACAAACCCACAGACGTCCACAATGGCAATCAATCCCTAAATTAGTTATTTTCATATCTGATCCAAATATCATATGAATTGAGCCAAAATCATGTGAAAGTGAAGGGTTTTATTAGTATTCATTAACATACATACCTCCAAAGGTCAGATTCCTCTTAGATGAAAGGTTTTTTGTTTCTTTCTTTTTTTGTTTTGTTTTATTTTATTTTAACTAACTACTTATAAACCCTGCACACCCTGAGCTGAGAGTCCAGTGAGGCCCGTGGTTATGAAGGACAGACTGCAATTGAGTTTTGTATGATGACTCTGTCAAGAGCTCCTTCTACATTTCCATAATAAATATCTGACAGTGCATATACAGTCCAATCATTTGATCTCCACCTCATGTTCATTCTGTTTAAGCCTGGATGTGTTCCACATTTTCTTGTTTCAAAAAATACCAGCTTGGCTACATAGTCTTATATTTCCAGTCATACCTGAGGAAGAATAAACTTTACGTATGAGAAAAGAAAGACGTTTCATTGAAAATCTTTCTGGCTTCAGTATCCTGCACATTCTTATTCTCTCCTAAATCTAAAGCCAAATGTTTAGTTTCCAAATATTTTTCCTGCCTACTGGCTATTTCTTTCCTTCTTCCCTGGAGCTGCTCTAGGCCTGGCTCTTGTGTACTCCCCCCAGTAAGGGTTGTTTATTTACATTGGCAGTCCTTTCTGGGCCCCCTGGAGACTCTTGTTTCCAGGGGCATGTAGGGCTGCTAAGCTTTATTGTTGACAAGTGGTAGGTGGGATCCAAGCTTTTGTGGTTAAATTGTTTATTGATAATTACCTGTTAATTACCCTACTGCCTGACTTCTGTAATTTACTATAACCATTACATTACTTCTTCTTGAAAACCCTCTGCACACCTCACACTACATGCACACACACACACACACACACACACACACACACACACTATACTTCTGTACCACCTTTAAAAATGGTTCAATTCTTAATTAAAACCATTTAGAATTAGAACATTTCCTCATCATCTAATATCTGGGTTGATGAAAAAGCAAACCAGTATTGTAATTATACCTGTGCCTCGTAATTGATTTGTAGCTGCTCAGTATGATTTTGGATGGCAATCACCTAATTAGGTGTTATAGAATTCTTGGCTCATTACTGTTGATTTTACTGTAGAGCATTTTACTTCATCATGTTGGGCAGCAATTCTGTTCTAAATCAAGGCTTGAGACAAAAATAAATGAAATTCCATATTATTTGTTAAAATATGAAGCTTTTTAATAGTAAGATGCCAGCAGCCAAATTCCATTCTAACATGGCCACAGAGGATTGTATATTTAAAAGACAGTTGTCATGTCTAAAGTCTAAGCAGAAATCTCTAAGATTACCTCAATGCCCAGGGCATATATAATTGGCTGCCTCAGTTTCCAAATGTCTCAAGAAATTCTATCTAATCTTTGTTCCAGAAAGCTTTCAATACTAAGAACATCTGGTAAAATATCTCACCGTTAGTAAAATGTATGGTTAGTAATTAAGTCCAACTTTATAGGAATCAGAATTAACTCTGCCAAGCTGGGAGATGGATTTATTGGGTGTCTATAGTAGAAATGTATTGCACAATGAACTGCAAAGAGCGATCAAATACAGCTCTAAAATCGCAAATCAAGAACTCTGTGGCTACACAATCATTCTGCTGCCATTTTCCACTAGCCACCCCTGCTTTCCCACCTGTAACCATTTCCCCAGGCAGTTTTTTATTTTTACATATGCTAAAGGAAAGCAAGGTCAAGGGGGGCTCCTGCAGTGTGTTGGTACCACTGATTAAAGTCAAACTTCAGAACAGTCGCTTATGCTGCCCGTGCAACTTTGACCTCAGTCAGAAGCATCACTGTGGTGATGGAGAAGTTAGAGTGCCTAAAGCTGATCAACCAGACACACATCTTCCCTGGGACTCCCCATGCTAAATGCAGGCCCTTAAAAACAAGTCATTTCAAAGCCACCATGGAAAGAACAGATCATTTAAAGTTCAAATGGCTGGAATGAAATGTAAGTTTGACACTTAAAAGATAAATAAACTTTAACAAGATAAATAAAAGTTCTCTCTGAACTTCAATTATTAAAAAAAAAAATGGGATAAGAGATATAATATCTATCGATCCATGTATTGAAAGTCTTGTCATCATGTCAACAATATAATAAAATAATAACAAGCATGAGATTATGTTTATAGCTGGAAAGCACTGTGTGATTACAATAATCACTATTAATCCAAAAATAATAAGCACCCATTTAAATAAAGATTAAAAGAGCTTTGCTAGATCTAGTGACTACATAGAAAGTCAAAGCTATTTAAATATCTAAATAAGAGTCTCAATGCCCACACATTATAGCATTTCAACAAATATTTTTTCTAGGGGAAGATTAAAGTCAGGAAAGGAAATGGAACAGGCTCCGCTGCTGTCACTGCACTCTTGGTATTTTGCTTGGGAGAATGAACCTTGTCAAATGGAAAGACTGGAATGAATACATTTCTCAGCTGCTTAGCAGACACCTCTTCCAACATAAGCTAAACATTTCAGCCGACCTCATTTCCATGTGAATATTTGCACTCCCAGATAGATGATCAGAATATTAAGGGAAATGCGTTGATCTTGGCCTTGGAATTATATGGCTTAGGTGTAAATTTATTCTTAATCTCCCACGATTACGTTTTAACATTCCTAGCTGAAATTTGGTTGAGATATCAAATTGTTCAAAGGGAGGTTTATACCACTGCCCGACAGCCACTACTGGGAGAAGATGGAAACCCCAAGCCCCAGCCAAACCCTCCCATAGGGCTTTTCCCCATGAAGGAGACCACAGCAGACTTAACATTGTTACAGACAAACTGCTACCATTACCAAACCAGATAATTGTGTTTTTATGTATTTAAAATAGTTTGGGTAACTTCAGAACCTCTATAGCTGGAAAGGAACTGTACTTGAACCTACACTTACAGAATTTTGTTCTGTGCCACTTGGTTGAGGGTTTCCAGGTTGAAACAATAGACTCTGTGCCCACTGAACAGCAGCCACTCACAGACCTAGTTTGAATCACAATTCAGCCGAGCTTTTCAGTAGCCACACGCCTCCAGGAGATGATCAGCATTGTTTTTTTATATAGTTGGAGATGGAGTTATTTAAATCCTCCTGCTTTCTCTGTAAGAAAATTCACAAGCTGACTCTCTCTCTTATTCTATAGTGGACCTAATCAATGTAAACAATGATGCAAGACTACCTTAAAGATCAATATATAAAATTAATACATAGCATGCTAATTTAAGTATGCAACATATCCCAGAGTTTTCACAGAAGAAATCTATGATAGATAGGGACATTTTTATACACTATTTTTTCTTTCCTAGGACTATCTTTTATCAAGCAGAAATTTTAAAAAGTTACAAGTTCAATGTTGGTCTCATTTCTAAACTTCCCTTTAAACCTATCACCTTAATGAAGAATATGTTAAGCTATTAAATGGAGGGTTAAAGTCAGGTGGGTGATGACCTCACCCTGTGCGCTACAAGGTGTACAGTTTAAGGGAGACAACAATGCAGAATCTGCAGAACCAAGACACAACCAACCGATCTTACAGCAGTTGTTTTAGTTTTCCTCTGCAATTCTGGGTTCTGTGGCTTAAATCACTCTCTCTTTATTTAGGCCTCATTGTGGAGCTTTAAAATAGTATTCCGTTGACAAGAATCTGGGGTCCTTCAGACCTAATATCACGTCAAGCTGCCGGGCTGAGACCTTACATGCCAAGTCTCAGCCTACGATGAATTTTATAAGTGAGTTATAAACCCCTCAAAAACAGGGTTTATAATGGAAATGCTGACAGACTGTTAACTATCAAGTTTCTAGTGGGTTCCTGTATAATATACTGTATTTCTTCCCCTTGAAGATATTAATTTACTTTTTGAAACGTTCATTGCTAAGATTAAGCGTAGGTTTTGAAATGTGTTCATAGGCAATTTATGCATGAGTAGAAATGCACTCTTCTACAGATGTACAGAATACTAATTTGAAAATGATTTATAGACTACACTGTGTTGCACATTCCGTTCCCTTCTGGAAAGTTCAGACAAGGTTTTTCTCTGACACAACACCAGGATCCTCTATAGGTTGTAAATATAACACATTAGCTGTAGTTGTTTACGTTCTTGAGACATCAACTATAGATTGCTCCAGAAAAAAACAAAAGTAAACTTCTAGGATCAGCAAGATAAGAGTATGTTAAAATTAGAAGGACTTAGGAAGGAAGACCTTAACAGAAGCACACTTTGAAATCATTTCTCACCATCTTAAGGGAGAGAGTTGCTCATCCCCACAGAAAAGTTTCTAGAACCCTCTGCAGATGCTCACACCTATAATGTACACAGTGATTGCTTATAATCGCCTATAGCTTAAGTTATCTCTAGATCACTTACAGTAGCAAATGCAATGCAAATACGGAAATATCTATGCTACTGTATTGTTTGGGAAATAAATATAAGAAATCATCTATGTATAGTATAGATATATTTCCAACATCCATTTGCTTGAATGTATAGATATAGAACCCTGGAAATGAAAGACTGTCTATATGTTGATCCTATGAGCCATGGAAAGATTTGTTGCCACAATATGAATGAGGAACACATGTCTGATATTAGATATTAATAAAAGCATTTGGAAATCCACTCCAAAAAAGGAACTTATTTTTAAAAATAGAAATTAAAAATATTAACTGTATGTTATAATTCTAAGGCCCTGAGTTCAGTTATCAATATCATACATGCATAAAAATCAGATGAGGTAGGTTGATGGATGAGATGGAAGATGGACAGATGGGTAAATAGAGGGACATCAGACCGAAAGTAGATGATCAATTATATCTATAGATAATTGGTAGAGAGAGAGAGAGAGAGAGAGAGAGAGAGAGAGAGAGAGAGAGGAAGATAGGCAGAATTACATTTATCTATCTACCTAATCACTAGTACACAGGATGCTATAACATCACAGCAATAGAAAAGTTACCAATACAACCACTTTTACAGCATATCATCCTAGAAATACTCTCTGATAAATCCCCTTGGAGGGAAAATGATGTTATTGGAAAACTAACTGAAGATTCTTTCTGGAAAACTAGGAAGGATCACTTCAGTTACATGGCCCCCTCCTGCAGTTTCCTTTCTTAACTCCCCGATTGTTTGAAAGCACAAGAAGACCCTCTGCCGGACTCAGGGTGCATTAATATTTTTAATGCTGAGAAAAACTTTGCTACTAAATCAAAGGTTCTCATACTTTGGCTTCAATCAAAAAACATCTATGGAGCATTAAAAACTCATGAAACTCAGGCCCTACCTTAGATCTGTCAACTCAGAATTTCTGAAGTTACAGAACTAAAGATAGCTACGTGTTGTTTATCATACCAGAATGGCAACACTACATATATTATGCATAATAAAATTATGTTTAATAGCAAATTTTCAAAGCAATTTATAGCTATTTCTATCTAAAGATCATGATGATATGGAGGAAAACCCGAAAAGACCTTGAAGCCTGGGGTCTTCTCTTTGAAACAAAGGAGTGGGGAGATGATCCATAGGTAATCACCACTGAGGAAGAAAGACCTTCCTAAAATAGCTCAGAAATAAACAGTGAGCACACAAGGCCTGGCTAGGCAGCTGGGAAGGTGCAGCATCTCTGAAGGATGTCACAAGATGGATAGGAGCAGTGAGTTAAGAATAGTCAGCCGGGCTTCCTGGAGAGGAGGTTCATATCCTCAGGAGGAAGAAGTTATCTCAGAATATCCCATCTGGATACACAGACTGCGGAAGTCACGGTCACTGTCAGAGTCGACATTAGCCAGGGGATCAACTATAATTAATACCCAGTGAAGTCACAAAGGCAGCAGCTGATGATGTAGAAACTATTATTAAACGGACGTAAACTTTAAGGAAAAACAAGGAAAAAAAAAGCATGATGTTTGATCTCTCAGATTTGCACCTGTCCAGAGAGAAGACCTACTTTTCTTATAAAAAGGCTCTTCCCCAGGCTGCCGAAGCTCTAAGGTACTTACATATGTAAGTGCATGTTAGATAAATAGCTAAGCAGATAGATGATCATTAGGTGAGTGGTCTTCCTTCTCTGCCTCAAAGACTTCAAAGACCATCAGTGCTCACAACTCCCACGTTCTTATCTCTATCCCTGGCTTTACTCCCAGGTTTCAGACCTTTCTGTTCATCTGTCCGTGCGATTGTGATCTCCCTACGGGCTGTTTGATCGCTACCTTCCATTTCATAGCTTCAATATGAGGCCTTTGAAGTCTCCTCCTTCTTGCCCATGCTTTACCCAACATAGTCTCTTCTCACCTCTGACAGCCAAAGGGTTCTATCCATCATCTCTTTTCTCAAGCCAAGCACAACCCTCGACTGGACCTTTCCTCTCTGTTTCCACTCCATCAGAAAGTGTCTCAAGGGTTCTCTGTTAGGAGCATGCCTAGAGCCGGTCCACTTCCCTCTGTCCACCCACAGGTGCAGACATCAAGCCCTGGGTAATGCACCAGCCTCCATATTAATGTCCACTGCCCTACTGTTTCTCCTTGCATAGCGCAATGGTCCTGGGACAACATAAGCCATAGCACACACTCCTATAATATGTTCTTACGTCCTTACACTTTGACTAGAAATAAATATATACCATCATCTGTGCTCCCAGGGTGGAGACCTCAGCTAATTGTAATGTCATTGATTAAAATGATCACACACTGGCCACCAGTATGCATTGGCTACATCCACTGTGGGGATGCCATGGCAATAGTCTGAACCCCACAGACCTCGCTGTTATTGTTCTAGGCTCTTTATTGATGCTCCCCAAGTATGGCAGGCTATGTGCTGCAGTGCATTTATGTGCGCTGCCCCTTTGCCTTAGAAAACTCTGCTTTCTGAGCTTGACTCCACCGGTGCCTTCTGTTCCTTGGGACTCAATGAAATATATTTTCCAGAGAACCTTTCTTGTGCTTGCTAGACTTCGTCAACTTGACTCAAGATAGAGTCATTTGGGAAGAAAGAACCTCAAAGAGAAAATGCCTCCATAAGACTGGCCTACATCTGTCAGGCATATTCTCTGTGTCAGCTCCTGTCCTGCTTGAGTTCCTGCCCTGACTTCTTTCTGTGATTGAGACTGTTCCCGGGAAGTATAATGAAGTAAACCCTCTGCTCCCTCTGTTGTTTTTTGGACCATGGTGGTTTATAATAGAAACTCCCTAAGACTCTCCTCTTAACTCTTCCTCTAAGGCAGCCCAAGGCAGCCCAGGCCCCTCGGCTTTTGTCACAGGCACAAGCGACCCTGCTATGTCTCAGCCTTTGAGTCTCCCTCTGTCTGGGATATACGTGCTCACTCACAGAATACCTGCTTCACCCCAGGAAAAGACTTTCCACAAAAGTAAACTTGGTGGCTGCCCGCTCTGTTCCGGACCTGCAGGTCTTAGGTACCCTAAGTGCAGATGAAGATCTCTTAAACATGGGTTAAACGGCAAGCATAAACATCCTGAAAGCTCAGACATGCAAAACAGAAGCTGAGGGAGGACAGTGAGGTATTTAGTAAATTAGTTATGTTTGACTTTTAATTTTTTCCCCCCAGGTTTTTCCTTTTAAAGAGACATTAGTATATGTGAAACAATATTTTTTTTTTGGTCCGTTTTTATTTATTCTCATCTCTCATCTCTGGTGGGAGAGCTGTATGGAGGTCCAATTTCAAATAAAGATACACCAATAATGCTGAACAGATGCACCTGTACCACATTTAAGTCTCCGTGAGAGAGCCACAGTATTTAGGATCATTGTGTTCATCTTTTTCAACAAACTTAACTGGCTTTTTATAGCAGAAAAAAAAAAAAAAAAAAAAGAGGCACCATTATTGCAGTCATACTCTGTAAGGACTAGTCTAACTTTGACCCATTTTTATCAGCAATACAAACTTATTTGTCCAGAGAAAATGAAGTTTTTATTTCAAAGAGGGTCCTAAAAGTGGACCAGAAGTTTCCATTTATTTCACCAACTGGGACTTGGCTTAAGCAGCAAACACTTCCTGCTTCCATGGCTAAGAAGCTATATATTATCTGAAGCCATCTCTTTAGCCTGAGACTGGAGGAAGAAAGGTGGCTTGCCCTTATTTATCTTTTTTAGAGGCTACATGGGTTTTAACGTCCTTGAAAACAACCAAGTAGAACAAACAAAGCCTTAGCTGCAAGACACCTCTGCATGCGACAGCGCCCCCAAGCTCTCCGTGTCCTCTGTCACACATGGGGAGGTCTGAACGTCCCCCTGTCTGACACCAGCTTGTATGGCTAAAACACTGTGGTTGAGAGGATAATGTAGACATACGGGGTTCTTGTAGGGATTCTTGTAAGGCTTTGTAAAAGCAAATGTTAGAACAAAGTACCATGCAGGAGTGTCGGTGGGATTGGAGGAGCTCCCAGCGGCCAAGGCCTGAGGAGAGGCATGGCACGGGCCCACAGCATATTTGTCAAAATTAACATAATTACACTTAATTAAAGATGGGTCTTTAAGGCACCTAGTAAAAACAAACATTTTAGTTTACAAACAAAAGAACCAAGACAGACTACGATTATTCCTTGATAGTTTTTAAATGCTAAGAAACTGCATCTGGATTGGGTAATGGACTCTTAATTTTAATTCAGTTATAGCTTTTGGAAGCCTTGTTTGAACTTCAATGAAGGAAAATGCTTGCCTTCAGTTACCCCCCTTTTTCTGCTTCAGTCATGGTGCACTTCAAGTCTACAAATCAGGTAAGCAGTTCAAGATGAGCTCCAGTATTAACCCACCAGGAGAAGCTGAGTATATTTGTTCTTACCCACATTTCTAAATAAATTTGTTCCTGGACTTGGAGGTATCAGTACACTTATTTCATTTTACAGACAAACTTTTACATAAAAGAAAACATTTTATCCAAACAGACATATAAATAGGCTAATTAAAATGGAGTGTGTATGTGTGTGTGTGTGTGTGTCCATCTGTGCGTGTGCACAGAATTCCCTTTGTAACAATAAGAGTAATATAACAATTTAGGTAACACTCAGGCTTTCCCTTAAGAACTTTAAATTAAAAAAAAAAAAATCACCAGAGCATTTTTTACAATCACTATCAGTTACTAAAAATAGTCACACTTATTCAGTTTATTATTCCATGCCAACTATTTTTACACAGTATTTCACTCATCCATTCTTCCCTAAAACAAACAAAGACACCATGGAAGAAGCCTTATGAGGTATTTCTGGGAGACCCACTCCCCTCCCCCTCTCTTTCTCTCTCCCCTCCTTTCTCATCTTTTCTGAAGAAAAATAAAAAAAGAAAGACTTTCTTCTAAACAAGTGATTTTGCATGGTGTGTAAAAACGACCTTGAACAAAGGAAAAATAGTGGAACATAAAGATTAATTACTTCCCGTGAATTTAAACACAGATCTGTGGAAAACCTCCATTTCTTTAAAAAAAAATTCTGTTAATAAATTGCTGAATTTGCCTATCCTGTGCCTTACTCACTGGGAACAACTGATGCCTGGCACCTCTTCAAGATGGCCACACGCATGCGCGTGTGTACACACACACACACACACACACACACACACACACACACGCACACACACACATGCACGCTTGTGAAAACAGAAGCCAGGCCAGATTCCCCACAAGAGCTGTTTGGTGAAGTGAGGCTCATTGACATTTTCACTCTGACTATGAAAGTTCTTCCTTAATCCAGCCTGAACACTCCATGTGGCTCCTTTCCCAACCTTACAAAATCCACCCGACCCCTCCCTGGGACCACTGGAGCCACAACAGAACAATGCTTTTCTTTGCTCAGTAAAGTAAGGACAGGGTGACTAATGCCCCTCTGTAGCCTACAGGAGGCCGAGTGCTGTTAATTTACAATCTCAGTTCAAGGGAGCCACTTTGAAGGCTAGCTAGAGTCATCGTGCGCATGGATCTCTCTAGAAATTATGCACTGGGTCCAAGGCTGGCGTTCTGCCTCCGCTGGCACCCAGCAGTTTTCACTCTTCCAGGCAATTTGGCCCTTGATTTCAAGCAAATGCATCCTGAAGGCCTAATGCCAGAAATGGTTTGATATGATTTATGCTCCGCATTTTCTCACAACACAGAAAATTTTAGAGCAAAAAGACATATTTTTTCATTATTTAGCATTTGCTGTGAGCTGTATGGGAGCCAAAGTTATTTTCGTGTCAACCTTAATTTCCCTGGACCCCTGAACAGAGTCAGCTCCGAAGTGTTTCCACTCCGTGTTTGTTACACAATGAGAGGCTCGCTGGCTGCTGCTGTTGGCTGCTACATTCCAAGTCCTTGACTATAAAGGTAGGCTGGAGAGAATCCCTGCATGGTTGGTACCCTTTGAAGGCAGGAGGCCCACCACCTACTTTTATTTTTATCTAAAGGTTTCCTGCCTTAATCAATTCCCCTGCTACCACCTTTGACTTATATGGGGTTTGGTGAACAGACATCTATTGTGCTGTTCCTGTAGCATTTAGGTAGAGGAGTATCAACCCCACAGCCTCAGGGGACAAGTGATCCCTGACTACCTGGCTACCGTATTGCTAGGTCCTGAGACCCTTTGGCTTGCCTCCAGCTTCCTCTGTACTATCTCTAAAATAAAGATGGATAACAGCAATGCTCATTCAGCCTCTTTTCAAAATGGACCTTATAGGCTACGGAGGTCAACTGTCACTAAGCTTATGTTTCGACTTACTGCATTCGGACAACAGTGTTTCATGTTTCGTGAATAAGAATTTTCAATCCTTGGGGAAAACATTATTAAAAGTTCCTGGTACGTGGATACATGAAAAAAAAAAAGATTTTATAAAACTATAAAAACATAATTTCAATTTTGTAGGAGAAATATCCAGAGACTGGAAGTTAAAAAAAAAAAAAATGGCTGTGTGTCCATACAAATTGGCAGTGTTGTCTCCCAAAGTACCTACTGAATCATCTTCATGTCCACTACTGACAGGGATACTTGAAACAAAATAAATCTATAACCTCATAATTTAAGTGATAATAATCTACCAGAGGACAGTTTAGCCTCTACCAATAGTCTCGAAAGCAATGGATTTGTTTGTTTGTTTGTTTGTTCGTTTGTTTGAACTATGTAGAAAAACTGACCAAGCTTCCCATTTTCGACAAGTCAATGTTGGCTTCTCTCACAAGACAGAGAAGGGCAGCTGATCTACAGGAAAGACATCCAGAGCCAGACACGTGTAGGATGAACTTAGAACAAGATGGTGTGAGTCTGTGAGTGTGCACATGTGCACAAGGACCTGTGTGTGATGTGTGGAGGCCAGAGGTTACTGCATGTGTCTTCTGCAATCGCTCTCATCTAGGTTTTGTTGTTGTTGTTGTTGTTGTTGTTGTTGTTGCTGCTGTTGTTGCTGCTGCTGCTGCTCTTTTGTTTTTGTTTTTTGTGATGGACAATTTCTGGCTGAATCTTGACTGCTTTGACTACATTAATTAGCCATTGAGCTCGAGGGTCTTCCTGCCAGACCTCCCCAGGGCTGACATTACAGGTACTCACCAGAGTAGTTAGCATTATACAAAGGTGTTGAAGATTTGAACTCAAGTCCTCATGGTTGCCTAGCTATCACGTTGTTACTGACTGAGCCATCTCTCAGGACCTACCATGTAAATTTTGACTGTAGAGTAAACACAGGCTACTTGACTTTTACAGACACTTCTCCCTCACCTGCATGAGTTCACTACAACCAGGTTTGCTCTTATTTCCTAGAGTCTCTGTTTAGTTTTTAATATGTTATTTCTTTGAATATTGCATTTCGTGCATGGGATAAACTAGAATGTTATCTTTAATGGTAACTGCTGGAGTCTTAGGAAATAGAGCACAATTAACATAGCCATGCATAGAGTTCTTTACTATACTGGTGTTAGATTTGAAAGTTATAAAATTATAAGCAGAAGGATATCTTTTTCTCACTCATCCACAAACATAACATGAATTTCTTTTTTTTTCTTTCTTTCTTTTTATTATTATTATTTTCTTTATTTACATTTCAAATGCTATCCCGAAAGTTCCCTATACCCCACCCCGCCCCTGCTCCCCTACCCACCCACTCCCACTACTTGGCCCTGGCCTTCCCCTGTGCTTGGTCATATAAAGTTTACAAGACCAAGGGGCCTCTCTTCCCAGTGATGGCCGATTAGGCTATCTTCTGCTACATATGCAGCTAGAGACATGAGCTCAGGGGGTACTGGTTAGTTCATATTGTTGTTCCACCCACAGGGTTGCAGCCCCCTTCAGGTCCTTGGGTACTTTCTCTAGCTCCTCCATTGGGGACCCTGTGTTCCATCCAATAGCTGGCTATAACAGGCATTTCTAACATGGCTAAGTACTGACAACTATTTCATTGCACGTTCTGAATTCTTGTTCTCTCTAATTAAACATTATTCATTCAATAAATTTAGATTGCAAATTAAATTAAATTTAAATCCCAAAACACTAAGATTTTAGTAATATTAACACATAGTTTGAAGACCTAGGAGAGAAAGTACATTTTTCTTCTGGAGAGAAGATAAATATTACTGTCTGAAGAATGAATTGTGTTGAAAAAATCAACCACGTATTTTGAAGTAACAGAAAAGAGTCCATTGAATAAAAACTGTGTGGTATTCTGGGAAGAAAACAAGTTACTATATGAAGATGAGATCTTCAATGGGGTTCGAAGATAGGAGACCCTCAGGGAGAGCTCTGAACACCAGTGTGAACACTCAAGGCCCCGGGGAGCTACTGAAGCAATGCAAAGTCCCCACAGGCCTGTGATCCCAGCCATGCTACAAGTTGATAAGAAAAAAACAAACAAACAAACAAAAAAACCAAAAAAAACAAAACAAAAAAACAGGAAGTGATGCCAGGCCTCACAAAGGACACTTCCGTTTTAGTGGAGTGTTTTCAAGTCCAGGGAGTCCCATGCATGCCTGGCGAGGCAGGGGGAGGCAGAGTATGTGTTAGATGCAGCTTCTGGGATCATGTACGTATGCCTCAAAACCCAGTAGGGAAATGATAGAAGTGCGTTACTTATGCATGAAATCCCTCCAAAGTAAGATGAAACAAAAAAAAATTAAAATAAACAAACCCAAGCAATAGTATGTCAAAGGAAGAAAACTGCTTTTCTTGTGCTTAAACAATGAGGCTTGAAAACCACAGCCTTTATTTCTTCATCGTTCTATCTCAGGTATCCACAAAGCCTGCTACTTCCTGTCTAACTGCATTTTGGGAATTCAAAGTTTTTCCGTTTAATTGATCATACACTATTACTTTGATAGAAGATGCTGAGCTGTATTTAAGTTGGCAATGGCTGTGGCTTTGGGTAGGTAGGGCTGCTAGCTCAACCAAGAAATGTTCCATGCCTCCTTCCAAACACACCTCTCACCTCGGCATATGGAGCTGCACATATGCGCTCTCCACTCTGGCTCTGAAGGCATGAGGTCTGCCAGAAGGGAAGGCCAGGTGGGCTGTGGACTGCAGCCTGCTGCATACCAGTATGTTCTGGTACCTTCTCCTCACCTTGCTGTAAAAGCAGGTACTGAAGTGTCACAGATACAAAAGCTGGAAACTTCACCCCTCTCCCAATACACACACACACACACACACACACACACACACGAGAGAGAGAGAGAGAGAGAGAGAGAGAGAGAGAGAGAGAGAGAGAGAGAGAGAGAATTGGCTATTCTTTCCCTTTGCCTCCTGTGGCCTCTCAGCTTAGCACAGATCTTTTATTCAAACCTTAGGGAAATCACTTATAGCTAATTTCCTTCTTGATGAAAGATGGGAGGTTTCATTGTAATCTAAAAATAAAAACTGCTTGCTTGTTTTCCTCAAACCATCACCTTTCGACAAGATTCCTCTGCCTAGACTTTCTTCTGTCCACATCCCCTGCCTTCCTGCTGTCTCCTAGCATCTCTTTATTTGCTCCTGCTTTTCTTCCTAACACTTCTTTCTATGCATTTTCTATTTCTTCATATTAGCTTGACTTTTTTCTTTCTCTGCCTTCATCACTGGGAAAGTCTGAGGGGACAGACATTTTTCACTTTTATCATCTGAAAATCATGCCTGGCCTACACTGGGGCCCAAAATCACATTTGCTAAATGAATGAATCAGGCGATGAGGATGGAAAGAGCTACAAGACAGAAAAGCTTTATAAAAGTGTAAACTCCACAGTTGGGTTATTTGGATTCAAAAATCTGTTTCTGCCATTTATTGGTTGCCTGACCTTAAGAGAAATCGATTTGTTTATACATGTTCCCATTCTTAGTCTGTACATTAGAGAGTCCCATATACCATACCCCCTAGTATAGAGAAAATAATTAAAACCATCCATTGTAGTCGTCTACATTGTTTCTGAAACAGTAATAAAGTAACTGCTCTCATTGCTATTGCTGTCATCAGAATTTCCAGAAACATCATCCTGATAATTCTGTGCCATGAGTTAGTAGTCGTGAATAGACATTTCTAATAAGTAAACATTTTGGACTAAACCCACAAATTATTACAGTTTCCCTTTATATCTTTCTGATTGGCTCCACAATCGACGGCCCCATTATCTGTGGAGAACTGCTTCTTCCCTCGCAGTTGCTTTCTCCCAGAGGGTCTGGAGTTCGATGTTCGTGTTGGTCTCTTTGCTCCCTTTGACTGGCTTGGGCTCCTGGCTTTGTGACCTACTTACTCATCTTCAGAGCTAGTAACTGATATTTCAGGGAGTGGCAGCAGCCACCAGACATTCTTCTGGTTTGCTTTTGAGTGAATGGGACGGAGAGATCACAATTTATCGATCCTCTATGTGGCCCAAGAGGAAAGGCACCCAGAAAAAGTAAAAAAGGGAAAATGCAATTCTGTTTCTGGCTTTTCATTACTCATTGTGCATCCCACTCATTCACGTTTCTATTGGTGGCGCCTATTCACCTGAACTCTGGACAGAGGACTTTAAATGGATTCAAAGATGATTCAGACTTCAATTCTGTCACCAGGTAGCTTTGGCTCCCAAGTGCTGCTTTGTCTCACCTGATGAGGAACAGGTGAGAGTCTTAAGCACAATTGATTTCCTCACTAGTTTCTGATGAATTTGGTCTCCTTGCACAGTTGTTCCAACTTCTGCTGTCCAAAATGGCAACAACTGACATGTGTCCCTATTTAAATTTGAATGAGTTAAAACTTCATTTCCTGGGGCCATTGGCTAAAAGTAGCTGCAGGCTCTGGTACTGGACTACACAGACAGTTCCTTGAAGGAGTGCTTTTCCAGGAATGTGAGATACTGATAAATATGCAAGTAATGAAGACTTTTCTGGGGGTCCAATGTTGATTTGATCTTAGCCAGCTTATTAAGGCAAACAGTCAAAATGGCATGCAATAATTATTGGCTGAGATTCTAAATTGGTGTAAGGTAGATATGGTTTTGAAATTAATTCCAAACACTGGCTGCCCTTGGTGCCTTGTTATAGCGTCTTATCCCTGCCATTAGACAACAGTGAACTCCACATATGGTGCCCTGACTGGTCACATGATTTTTTAATATCCACACGATGGCACTAAAATGGCCTATTAGATTTACAGTGTCATTAACCTTCCAAAATAAAATGAGAGTCTGCTCTGGCAGGGGGAAGAAAGTGGGAATGCTGTTGGGTTTTGGGTAACCAGTCTGTGAGGAAATGCTGACAGGGGTCAGCGTGACATCATCTTTCATTCGGCCCCAAAGCTGTCAGGCCCTCCCCAGATGTCTGAAACGCAGATATAAATTTTCATTATCCGGCAGCAAAGGGCCAGAGGTACACCAAATGAATTTTTTACCAATCAAATTATAGCTCGTTGCCAGATTAAGTGTAAACACTAATTTTGTGAAGTTTTCTTCTGGTCATTTATCTCCAACTCCACAAAGTAACCTCACTGAAACTGAAAAGATTTAGAAATCAAATTATTGTTTTTATAATCTTGTTGTGGACACCACAAAATTGAATGAAAAGAAATTCCATTAATAATGAACAGTGCCGTCTTCTGCAGAACAATTAGATTTTTTTTAAAAAAAGAAAAATGCAAAGCCTGGGCAAATGGGAAGGAACTGGTAGCCCAGCTTCACCAATCTGGGCCTTGATCACTCTACCTATGCATTGGTGAGCTAGATAGCACCATCACTGATGGCTAAGAATGGGCTAAGAATGACTGTAAGAATCCATGCTCCCATACTGGGAAATTTAATGTCCTTGATCCTCTGTTGTATTTGATTTGTAGGAGACAAATAATTCCCAGTTAAAACATTTACAGGATTGTACGAGAGCACATGTATTTATTCCTGGGAACTAGAACTCATTCTCCCTTAGAAGTAATGGGGCGAACAGCACATTTTTGTCTTGGTTATACTCTGATGTCACAGTGCAGTGCAGTTAGACTATAACAGAATAGTCTATTGTCAACAGTGTCCACATCCTTCATATACATAGAAACGGTGTGCATGTTTTCTCTGGGTGTCAGGAGTGCCACCTCCTCTCATGTAGATTCTGGAGACCCTTTGCACTCCCTCAAGCTCTATCTGCTCTGGGGTCTGCCGGGGTTTAGGCCTGTCCTCAGCAAGCATGGCATGGAGAGGGCCGTGGGGGATGACAGGGAGAAGCAGGCGTGGCACAGGCTGCACGATGCTGAGGACATCCAGAAGCCCTACTGTGCTTAAGACCCAGAAATGCTTTTCAATAGGAGCTTTGGTTTCATAATCTCCTTCTTAACTCCTGCAAGCAATGTTTGAATATGACACCCTTGAATATTTTCTCTTCCCAATCAATTTTTTTTTAAAATGCATCTCGTAGAAAGAAAAAAGCAAACAAGAAAACATTATTAGGAGTCAGAAGCTTAACCCCCCCCAAAATGTAGAAACTACCTCAGAAGGAAACTCTAGCCCACTGATGATTGACTGGGGCCTCTCATCCAGAGCTCAGGGGACCCTAAGAGGGTGAGAGGAAGTTGCCTTAGAAGGTGCAGAGATGTGAGAAGGGAAGGGGAATGCCAGCTCCTGCAGTTATCTCTTTCTCCGTGTGCAGCACTACTCTCCAAGTGTATGCCCTAGACTTTCGAGTCGTGTGTATGGGAACCGAGACCCTGGGATGGGGATGTATGTGAATGAGAAGAGAGTGGATAAAACCGCAGAGAGATGGCAAGAGAGAGTCAAGGCGCCGGTGGCCATCATGGATGCAAACCGATCTCTGCGTCTCAATTTCTTGAGGGATTTTCCCTGGCCTTCTGAAGTTCACAGAAGCCATACTCAGTGCATCCAATTCCAGGGCAGTGCTAAGCGCTTGCCACACGGGCATGGAAAGGCTCATGGTTAGATACCCAATCAAATTATTGCATTAGACCATTGATCTACCAAGTGAGCAGCCATCATAATCGGGTTGGTCCCAATGTACCTCATAGTAAGAAATGGGAAAATATTCCTCTTCAGTTTGTTATTAATTATAAATAATATATTAACACTGTATTTGCTATACAATTATTGTTGGGTTAGGTTTAAAACTTTATTGGTCAAGTTTGTAAGCAATCATCAATGGGGGAAGTATGGCAATGGGGCATATAGAGAATCAAGAAACCCAAAAGCCCCATGGGCCGTAAGGCCAGCCAGCACTTGGCTAACAGCGCAACCGTCTGTTGAGCTTAGCATAAACGAAGGATACAAATTAGATTTCCCCTGAAAGCCACAAGATTAAACACTAAGGGGCAAGTTCTTGGCAAAATGTATGTGTGCATTTCCCAAAACCAAGTTTAGAAAGAAAGGAAGGAAAAGTTCACAAAGTCTGTCGAATGCATTGGTCAGATTTTCTTATACTTAAATATTTATTTAACTTAAGAGAAAATGGTTTTCAGGTGGATCAAAACAGAACTGATACGAGCAGTTGGTTGACTGTACTGACTTGGGGACTTCTGAAACATTTTTTTTTAAAGACAAGTAAGGTCATTCAGTACTACTATATGAATTTTATTATAATATCCAAACATATAGAGAGAGAATGTTAAAGACTGCTTCAAGAATATAAAAGCTATGTAGGTGCAGTGACACTTGGAAAATAGAGGTGAAGGATCAGAAGTTCAAAGTTATCCTGCATATTACTCAAGGATATCCCCAGGAGTTTGAGACCACCCTGATCTACCTGAGACTGCTATGAGCTACACAAATTTTTAACATATCCTAAATTGAGTCGAGAGATATTTAGATCACACTTTCAATATGCCCTAGAATGTGTGTTATAAATAAATGACTATCTAGAAATTCTATCCCTGCCTAATAAGGGTATGTGCCTGGAAGATGCTGTGTTCAAATTGGTAGGGACAGTGTGAATGAGGTTAGGATAAGTAGAGACGAGATTACTGCCCACAGTTTTTTGAAGCATATAGAAAAATCTCTGCTTTATTAAGGACTAGTGGTCTTATCTAGATAGTCTGCCAAACACTCCATAACTATTCAGAACAGAACACACACCACGAGGTACCGCATTTAATTTTCTGCTCTTGAAGATGGAGTGGAAATTACCTGGGAAGTAGAAGGGAATTAGCAAAATAACACTGGTTCCCATGTGATTTTCACCACAAGGAATAATTTTAAGTATGCATTTCATCCTTAGATGAGCAATTATGTCCTGAGTTCTCTGTCCCTGCTCCAATATTCCTTTTAAATGCTCATGCTGGTAGATACAATGCACAACCAGTATAACCGGAGCTCACTACAAATAAGTTTGAGTAATATTCACATTACACCTAAACTCAGGAGAATAAAAGGAATAGGGCAAGAAGCACAACCAGTTTCTAGAGGATCTGCTGCCCTCAGAGCACAGTGTGCCTGGCAAGGCTACAGAACTTCTAGTCATTTGCTTAAGAATTATTTCATCTACTTAAATGTCATGAAACACAGAGAGAAACTTTCATAAGCCAAACAAAGCATGTTTTCTTTACCTGTCCACATTAGGTCTGTGCTGGGAGCTGATGTTTGTCTACTATGGACTAAAGCACAGTTGATTATTGCATGGTTTTTTTTTTTTTTTTTGTAAAAAAAATAATTAAATGTATTTAATCTGCATGTGCATGACTGTGGGCATTCAAATGTCGGGGGCTGGGAGTGCATTGCACACACATGCTGTGGCACATGTGTGGAGGTCAGAGGACTTGGAGAAGTTGGTTCTCTCCTTCTATCGTGTGGTACTCAGGAATTGAACTCAGGTTTCCGAAGTTAGCAACAAGTGCTTTTACCTGCTGAGCCATCTGATGGGCAACGGTCATTATTTTTTTTTTTAAATAATGTGGAAATGGATAATCATGGAATTCACATGGTCACACATCTGGGTTATAACAAGGACTGAAAAGCTACTTAAAATGTGAGTATTTTCTGTTTTCAAAAGATTATAACCAATGATGACCAATAATGGAAAGATAGTCTGAGTGCTCTGCTGAACTCAGAAAGAAGGACTAATTCAAAGTGCTTTTCAACTGTAAAAGGTTTAACCAATTTGCAGGCATCTCAAGCCTGCACGAAACCAGTTAATTTTCATCCATTGAAGCAAATAAAAGTTGTGTCTTACTGTTTATGTCTCAATGGGAAGGAGAAATTCTGATACTTCTTGATTTAATAAAGATGTCTATGAATAGGCCTTGTTCTCTGTGTAGAGTGCTCACATTTCTTCCAGTCTTTGGCGAGTCGCTGATCTAACATTATTGTCTCCTTCTTCCTTGTGTGTTCCCTGGGTCAAGCTTGGGTTGTCAGGCTTGACCACAAGTGTCTTTAGCCACTGACTCATCTCACTGCTCCTAAAAAATTCTTATTGAAAAAAAAATGTTAAATCACTACATAAAATTTTTCAAAATGGGGCTGAGGGTGCTGGTAGACCTAGCATGGACGAATCCTGAGGTTTGCCCCCTAGAACTGCACCCACTGGGTGTGGTGGTCCACAACTCTAAGCCTGGCACTTGGGTGGTAGAACCAGGAAGTTTAGGAGTTTACAGTCACCCTTGTATATTAAAAGAGCAAGGCCAGCCAGGGCTATATAACACTCTATTTTAAAACAAACAGACGTGAGAAAAGAAAGGAAGGTAGGAAGGGAAGAGAAAGAGGGAGGGAGAGAGAAGGGAAGGAAGGAAGGTGCTTCGTAATATTTGCTTATAAAACATACCCTGTGACAGGCAACACACACACACACACACACACACACACACACACACACACGAATCCTGAATTTAACAATTCTGCCTTTAAGTCTCATGTCCTGTCCATTGTCATTTTGGTATGAAATTCTATCATTTTACAATATTCCATTTTCCCACAGTTGGGATTTATTTGCCAAATGTCTTCAGATAAATGTGTCTGAGAGACTCTGGCCTGCTTTTCACTTCTCCACATCATTCCATGAGAAATTCAGAGCAACTGTTTATTCTGGCCATGGGGCCATTGATGCCATGAATAGCCCCTAACTCAGCCACCTTCCACACTGTGGGAAATTTTGGCCAAAATGTTGCCATTCCTGGCAGACAGGTGGGACTCAAGGTTTTGGCAAGGACATGTGTTAAGAGCAAGGATATGCATGAAAAGTCACTGGTACAGATGCCAAACTGGTTAAACCATGGGGAAAAAGTGGCTCACTTTGAAAGAAAAACATGGCTAAAAAAAAAATGACACTATTTCCACCAGAATCACAGTCAAGATGTGCTCCCAGAAGTGGAGATCAGTTTAGGGTAGGCAGAAGAGAAGCGTTGCCAAATTTGGGGACTTGCTCATGGGAAAAGTAAGTCTAAACTTTTGGTTGGTCTGGTCTAGTGTTCTCAGTGGGAACAATTGCTTCCCCATCTGAGACATAAAGAGCAATGGGGACCATGTGATGCCAGGTCAAGTGAGCAGACCAATGCAGGGGCTGCCATTGCCAAGACCTCTTGGCTGTCATAAGCCACACCAGAACTAATAATAGCCCATGTGGCTCAAAGCTACCCCACGGCAGCAGTCTCACCACGGGGCTGAGCAGTGTCTGTGGTTTACACCCAGTTCCTCCACTACTGTAGTCTGAGCTGCAAATCAGCCACAGATTTAGCTAAACGGATGATTTTCTTAAAAAAGAATTATCTATGGTGGTTTTGCCATATTTCACATGATAGCATAGTGGAAAGTCATATTGGAAATATCAGTTCATGACTTGTTTCGCTTAACCCCGGTACGAAACCTGCTGCCACTGAATCTGACCATTTAATGTCCCTCATCAAATGGGAGTGTGTGACTACCGCAGAATGAAAGGAGAGGGGACAGGTCACCACACTTTACACGCTGCAATTTATGTAGAGACTAGTTTTTCCTGCGGCTTTAAAAATAAGGGGGTTCTTCATAAGACTGCAATGGACATTTTCGAGAAAGCAGTATATTAAAATAAAAACAGGATAAAAATAGAAAAGAAATTTATGAAGGGAACTCAGAGACGTGATTGTAGCATCGCGCTAATGACATTACAATTAACCTCAAAGGCATTTCCACATTAACGTCCCTCTCTGCCATAAGTCACTGCCGTGGAGGAATAATCCCGTCAGGCTGAAATACTGCGTACTTGGTGTGAGCCTCTGAATGTTTGCACTTTCTCCGCTTTGTTTTTATTGCCAAGTTGGACAGCATTAGCCAGAGCTATTCTGAACTTCCAAGGATACAGTGGTCTGCAGTTTTTAAAGGTGAAGGCTGTAGCTGAAACATACCTTGGCAACTTCGGACTATGGCACTCCTAGAGATCACATTCCAGTGGTAATAATCTGTCTCACTGTGTGTCAAGACAGTGCGCACACTGAGGATTTGGCTCAATACTATTTTAATGGAACAGAGATATGCTCAAAACACTGCATTTCAACTGTGTGGCTCAGGCAGTTCACTTTCACGCAGGTGTGAGTGTTAACTACATTGGCTTGGAAACCTTGCTTCAATCTTTCAAATCAAAGGTGCATTTCCATATAATATAACCTTCCTGCAGGCTTTTATCCAAACTTTTTCCCCCTGCTGTTCACAGAAATAGCAACCTTCCTAACTCCCATGAAAGCTGAAGAGGTCTGTGGACAGTAGCACATGTTTTCCAGAGAGTGCTATTCTGGACTGTTGGTGACCAGCCAGACAGGCAAGGGCAGAGGCAGTCCATAGACACCAAAGAAGTCACCATGACAACCTAACAAGAAATTCTGTATCCCCAAACTTACAAATACTAGCAATCATGCTCCTTAGTCAGCAACAGACTTCCTCCCTGGCCTGATGATTCAAGTCTCCAGGGGCTGGAGAACCTGATTTATTATTCTCTGCCAGTGGTGGGCTTCTAAACAGGTATGAAGCCCATAGAATGACCTGTGGGGCTGACTGTCACCTGGACTGTGGAGATAGACTTGAATTCTGTTGTTTTTCATGGCTTATAGTTTCCTCTCCCTAGCCACTGTAAAGCCGAGGTCTAATGTGTCTCACTGGCTTGGGTTGGGGAGGTGTTTTGATTAAGCCCGCAAACCCCACCTTGAGTGTGAGACGTGCTGGATCTCAGATGTCTCTATGGCCAAGTGCTCCGATGGCTCGAATTCCCCTGGGGACTGTTGTTTTCTAGTGAGTTATATGGTTTCTCTACCCCATCAGCTATGAGTCCTTTTCATGTCATAAGCTAAAGTAGATCAAAAATATTTGTACAATGTGGAGTTAATTAAATTCAATAAAACCAAGCAAAGAGCATTTCCAATAAAAGGAGATCAAAAATGATAACTATCCCAAGTTAATTGAGTTTTGGACCTATCTTACCCCTAACGAGAATTACTTGAGGGTCTCTTTCTATATTACATCAAAATAAATAAATACTGTGTATTTATTGCTAATTTTCCAGAAATATTTGCTGGCGTCTTGGGACAGTGCTTCCTTCTCACAAACCATTAGCTCACACAGTCATCCCCTACTCTTCCTTCTAGAACTTGGAGATGTAGGTTTAGTCCCCTTCTCTTTCTACGAATTTTATCTTTTAGTACCCCAGACAGTGTTTCTGTCTTGTAGGCCCCCTTAATTGAGTTACACCTCCAGCTCTTCTGAAGTGCTTGGCAGAAGTATCTTGTCTTCCACATCTGATGACATATTAATAGCAGTCTATAGTATGGGCCATGGTGTTTCTTTGAGAGGCCAGGTTCAAAAATAGTTGTCTCCTGGTGGACCTTATATGTAAACCAGGAAGTATAGAATTTCTAAGATACAATATGTCATCTTTGAAGCCCACTGTTGTGTTGCTAATTCTTTTGAAAGATGCTTAACACATAGTTATTAAGAATCGAGTTATTTGGGTTGGAGAGATGGTTTAGTGGTTAAGAACACTGGCTGCTTTTCTAGAGGTCCTAAATTCAATTTCCAGAAACCACATGATGCCTCACAACCATCTGTACTGGAACATGATTCCCTCTTCTGGTATGCATGAAACAGAGCATTCATATACATAAGATAAATAGTTTTGTTTTTTTTTTAAGTTAAGCTATAAATAAAGGCTTCCCTGAATGCCCATGCACACACTCAACTTCTTAAAGAATAGCTTAGTGCTTCCATGAAAGAATCTACAGAATAAGAACTGGTTTAATCTAAATTCTCTGTTATGAGAAGAAAAGAGGGGATAAGAACTGCATCTTAACCTTGGGCTTACATCAATTTTATTTTATTCTCAGTCACTTTGAAGGCCAGTTATTTGCTTTGTAATAAAAGTCTCTATGCCCAGATCAAGAATGGTTCCATCTCCAGATCCATCCTAGTATGTGAGATCCTCAGAGATGTTCCTCAACTATGAGCATGAACTAGGACTGTTGTTAAAACACACACACACACACACACACACACACACACACACACGCAAAGGGGTTGGCAAGATGGCTCAGTGAGTGAAAGGCTTGTCCTCAAGGACAACCTGAGTCCAAGCCCCAGGACCAACATCGTAGAAGGAGTGGCAAACTGTCTCCAACAATCTGCATTTGCACCTCCATTCTTGCACTATATCACATGCGTTTCCTCACTCTACAAGACAGACAGACAGACACACAGACATACAGACAGACAGAGAGTTGATGATAGATAGATGACACATAAATGACTGATAGATATAGATACATAGAAAGATGTAATAGAGATAACAAGAAATCACATAACTAATTGCCTTTTGTAACAATCACCTTTATTAGCCCACCATCTGCATTTTCCTTCAGATGCCCTCTTGTATCTTAGTCTGCATTCTATCAGAAGAAACACATCTACAAAGCAATCTTAAAGTAGTTTTTTTGGTTTTTTTTGGTGGAAATGAAACCTTACAACCCCAATTGATATTGCAAATCTCCACATACTTCATTGTGGTCTCTTTCCCTGCATTTTTATATACATAAAGTCAGTCTGAAAACTTCTCAAAAGAAACCTAACACACGTTAATGTAGATATGTTGCTTGCTTTTCATTTATGCAGACTTTCCAATCCGTTCAGTCTTTGAAAAGAGTTTCATTGAGCGCCTGCTTACACTGGATGCTATCACAGCCCTGGGAACACACAAGTGAACAACACTTACAAGTTAGTCCTTCTCCTTTCAGAAGCCTCTATAAACAGAGAGCAAAGCAGGAAGCACACAGTACACAGACCAGAGCAGGCAAATACAGAATCAACTAGTAAAATTGCTCGTGGCTCAACAGTAACAAACAAAGAAAAGAAAGGGGATAATGAGGTTGGGCAGCAGAAGACAATTAAGATACCTGAGGACTGTGGAAGTGGCATTAGATGGGAACTGAGTTTTCTATTTGAGAGCTAAAGCAAAAGCTCCTAAGGAGAGGGAGTCTTTAAGCAGCAAGGGTAGCCGAGGTCAGAGGTAAGTGACTAGAAACCAGGAAATGGAAGGTCGGCCACATCTGACTCACAGTCAAGGAAGGAGGCTGGGTAGGATTCTTTTGCACAGGTTCTATCCCTAACATTTTCATTTGGTTGTCTAATGAAGTGATATGCAAGTGCAGTCACTGTAGCCCACACACAGAGGCCAGTTCAAACTGTTGCAACAGAGACCATCCACCTCCAAGCTATTTGGTCTAAGTTTTCAGTGCCAGCCATCTGAAATTGGAGGCTACCACTGAAAGGCCAATTTCCACAAGTTCTAAGCTGCTCAGTTCCAGCAAGTCTGATACCCATTGCTGTCACCCTGATGCATGTAGCTCAAAGTGCTAGGCCGGTTAGAAACTCTACAAATTTTCTATAATGTTTTCCTATTCTATTCATGTGAGAAGAAATGAAGTCCTAGGGGGTCTGTGACTTCCTCGTTTTTTTTTCCTTAAAAATCACCTTTTTGATTTATTCCAAACTCTAGTGAGGTCTGTAAGATCATGGCCCCAAATTGCCATTTTGAGGCCGTTTTATAACAACCGTGACAAACAAGTCGGACACAAGAATCATATCTTCTGAAATCTCTCTGCTACATTGCTGTAACCTATTATTTGCTGTTCTTCAGAGCATGATACAAGCAGACCACAACCAGTGCTTTTGTTAGGAGTCAATTTGATAGCTGAAAGGTTGATGAAGGCAGGGAGGGAGAGAGGTAGTGAGGGAGGGAGGGAGGGCAGGAGGGACCATCAAAGAGTGTATGTAGGCAACGGGCGTACAAATCACCATGAGCCATGAATTTGGAGAGAAGAACACTAGGCACATCAATGGAAAGTAAGACTCTTCCAGAAGGAAATGAATCACAGCAGGAGAACAGGGGGCCATGTCTCCATTTTGCATGGGAATTCACACACCACACACTGTTGGAAAAGAATATGCACAGGAGTATATTGGCTTTAAGGGGTAGTAGCATCACTTTTAATGTTTGTGGTGTGGTTTGGAAATTAGCATTCTTTGAAAGTAAAATTTCTGAAAAGACTACTAATACACATACACACACACACACACACACACACACACACACACACACACACACACACGTCAAAGCTTCTATGAGTATTTGATTCAGATCCCAAGCTACCTGCCAGTTTTTCTCACTTCCAACTGTAGTGCGCCCCCCTGCCAAGCTGATTTGAACAACCCCCACTTTTCTAAGCAGCCTTTTCATGGAGCTAGTCTTAAAAGGGGCATCTCAGACTCTTGTCACCTCATGTTCTCCTCTAGATGGAAACCCAGGTTAGGTTCCTGGCAGGTCCTCAATAAGCAGCTGGGGGTTCTTCCTACGCAGAGCTTGGGGGTAATTATGCTCTGTAATCGTGGAGTGAGGAGGGCCTGTCTCCCAGGCAAGATCAGAAATGGCAAGCCATTTCCTGCCCTCAAATCCAAAGGAGATACTGACTCCTGATACTGGTTTCCTCACTCTCAGGGATGGCATGGCTTCTGGGAGCTGCACTAGAAGGATTCTCTGGAGAATACCAGGATCCTAAACACCTCACTGTGGGGGGCCTGCATGGGAGAATATGGAAAACGATTCTGGTTATCTCAGTTGCTAACACTACAGGTCGTTGTATCTAAACTCCTAACATGCTGTGAGTCCTCAGGGGGAGGGACACTTGTCTGGTGCTTTGTGCAAGTAGGAGGGTGTCTGCACGGGGCCTAGGGAAGGAATTAGGCACATGTGTGAGGGCAAAGGCACCTACTTTCTGATTGTACAGCTCCTCGGATTTTATAGCATGTTAAAAGGGAAGGTAGCAACATGGAGCACCTGTGGTTTCCCATGTAAATCCAACCGCTTGTAACTAGTAAGCAGCATTTCCTCAGACGCACTTTCGAGCAGGTTAAGCAACTCTGTGTGTGCAGCGCACTGCAAAGTGCTCCAAGCCACACTCAGCTGTCTTGTTTACTTCTCTGTCAGTGAAATCAGCTTTTAGCAACGGAGTTTTGAGAAGATAACACCCTCCTCCTCCCCTAAAGAATCCTAGCCAAAATAAACAGGGGCAGCATGGAGAATAATCCTAAAAATGATTCCTGGTTATTCCATCCCACAGTGCGTTCTGTTGCAAAGAGTATTCAGGACCTAAATTAGTCACAGTGGTATGAGTTTCCTGTTGGAAACCAACCTGTGCAGCTCCCTCAATTTCCTGGCTTTCGAGGGTGAAATATGTGTCGCTGGTTATCAGATTGTAAAACGTATTTCCTTTTCACATCCACTTATTTCTCCTAAAAGTGACACAAAATCTATAATGTAGAAGATAAGGTTACAAGTTGCCTGCTACATTTTATAGTGACAGTTGCGTAACATTTAAAAACTAAGATGTAAATGTGTCCTTTCAGGTCCACTTCCTACCCAAATGTGTTTATGGTATAATGATCTTCAAAAAGAAAAGAAAAGAAAAAAGAAAGAAAAAAAAAAAAAGAATATGAGATTTCTGTGGTGGTTATGTAGACCCTGACTTGGTTCTAACAGGCCAAGGCTGAGGAGTCGGCTTCTTACTCCTGAAGAGATGCGCTGAGCTAGCCACAGGATTACTCTGATGAAAGATGTCCAGACGTATTCAGCTCCTCTCTCTCTCTCTCTCTCTCTCTCTCTCTCTCTCTCTCTCTCTCTCTCTCTCTCTCTCTTCTTGATTAGAAAAACCAGCATTTTAGATTCCATGGAAATTCCTCACAGAGCAGATGGGGAGATGGTTCAATAGGTCAAGTGCTCATGGTACAAGTGAGAGAACCTAGGTGTGCATCCCCAGAACCCATGTAAGACTGGATAGAGCAAAGCAAATCTAGAATCTTGGTTACCTCTATGGCAAGATGGGAGGAGGAGATAGGGTAATTCTCAGAGCTCATGTGATCAACTGGCCTTGTATTCACAATGGCTGACAAGAGACCCTGTTTCAAACAAGGTAAAGGTGAAGACCAAAGACCAGGGTGGTCCTCTAACCTACATTCTTTGGTGTGTATGTATCTACATACATGTATATATCATATGTGCATATATATACATTTATATGTGCACATATCACATACATACACACACCAAAATTTGATAAAGATACTTCACTACCATTTTAACACACAGAATAAACCATATGATTCATTTAGCTGATTTTGTTATTAAGGAAATAATAGGAAGAGAAGAAAATGGGAGATGAAAGGAATATAAAAAAAAGTAATTTAGGAAAGAAAAGGAGTGAATGAGGGGAGGGAAAGGGGGTAAACAGTGAGAAGAGAAAGGGAAGGAAATAAAGACAAGCCACATACTATAGAATGAAGGAACTCTCTTAACACTCTCTTATTGTGTAAGATCTCCTGGTAGGCCCATGCTAGTCCTCAGCTGCCTTCGTGCAGTTAAACAGTAGCCCCGCTTGCCTGTCTCTTTGTCAGTGGCTCTTACCCCCGCTGTATTTTACACATAACCTGCTCACCATATGTGTACATATTTGAGCTTCGCTGCCACTAATTGCTTCTTTCTTGACAATACCATCTATATGTGCATAGTATACGGCCGTTTTTTTATCACTGTAAGCCTATTAATGTTCAGACTTATGGTTCCCCGAGGAATTAAAATTAACCAGCTCTCTAAATATTGTTCATGAGTCGGAAAACTCCTGTATGTCAGAATCTCACTGCAGTTGTTTGTAATTGATTCACGATATTTCATCCTTCAGCATTTGCCCTTCACTTTTGCAAAGCGTATATTTAAAAAATGTATGTTGGAGATGTGGAAGGTAAAACAGAAAAATAAATAACACTTTTCTAGACAATGATAGCACTTATTTTCTGATTTAAGACATATTTTACAGTTTAGTAGATTCTAGACCTATATGGGCTTTTCAAGAATTCTATTATCATTAGAGGTTTTTAACCTGTAAATAAATGTTCCCATCTAACACGATCTCCTAACAGAGAGCACAGAGCTCTGCTGAAAGGAAAACTCTTTTGGTAAATTCCCTTTTAAGGCTGGAGAAACCTTAATCCATACTAATCCATTTTCAGAGTTTGTCATATAATATCAGTGTTTATTTCAAGTACATGGAAAGGGACTTCACTCAAATGCAGTGCTTTTGAAGAATGGTCACTTTGTATAGCTCATAAAACAAATTACTGAGAAAAGGCCCCTAAAGCCCAAGGAACCATTTATTGCTAATGACAAATACACATGTACACACGCACATACATACACATGCACATACACACACATATGCACATACATACACACATAAGCATACACACATGTGCATACACATGCATCTATGCCCATGCATTTGTGCACACACACACACACACACACACACACACACACATCCTTCTCAAGCATGTTGATGATACATATATGCCTCGAAAAAATGCAATAAGTAATTTTAAACAAATGAGGAATGAAAAAGTAAAACCTGCTTCCATCACTTCTCAAAAACTAATGTGAAAGTTTCTAGGGATTGATGACAACACACTCAGGTCAGAAGAATAACTTTCCTGGTTTCTGTTACCGGGAGTGATGGGGGGGCAGGGGTGCTGTCTTGAGTGAAAACAAAGGACATGGCACCAAGAAAGTGTTCCACTGGTTGAACTGAGTTGTGTTTAAGTCAATAGTTTCCTAGTTCCCCCACTACTAACAGCTCTCTCTCCCTCATAAGTCTTACAATAGAAGCATTTTGCATTTTTTTAAAAAAAAAAAAAAAGCCATTCCATCAAACTGTTTGTTGTAGAGGTGGTAGCACATTCCTGTAATGCTAACACTCAGGTAGCAGAAGGATTATGAATTTAAAGCCAGCCTTGGCCACACAGCAAGACCTTGTCTGATAAATGAATACAATTTTCAAAACCATTGCCTGAAACTTTGAGAAGGATGGCCAAAGAAGAAAGGACGTCTCAAGTGAATTGTTGGGTCAGAGAGTTTGTTACAGTTGGAGGCAATAGAAAACACTTTGTTTTCAACTTCTATTTACTAAATATATGAAGAAATAACTGGAGGAATAGGACCTCAGGCAGCTCTTAACTGAAGTCCCTATGGAGTGAGGAGTGAGATCCATGCTCTCACTGATGGTGAATGCACTTTTGAGTATCCTGGGAGCTCTCTTAGATAACTGTCCCTACATCAGATGGAACGGAAGGCTGTGGCAAGTCTCCCCAGTGTGTGGCAAGTCTCCCCAGTGTGAGGACCCTGTGTAGGTGTCAAAGAGCTTGCAAAATAAGAGTCATCCTACCTGTGAAGAGCCAATGACTGTAAAAACTCAAGTCTCCTTCTTCTAGTCTGTGTTTCCTTTTCTTTGTGAACGATGTATTTCTGCAGTAGCACACAGTTTCTAGACTGGAGCCTTTGACTCTGTACATATGAGCACTGCGACACTCACATGCTCAGCTGCTTAAAACCCAGAGCATTTGCGGTCATCTTTGCCATCTTTCACTTGACCTTTGACCTTTCATTTGGCACTGCCCTGTCATTTCTTCAGTTTTGCAAATTTTTTGCTTCTTGCTTGTACTCTCCACTGTGACCTTTCACCTGACCTGTGGTCTCCTAAATTTTGAAATCTCATTCATGTAATTGAGGAACAAATAAACAAAACATGCATGGCGCTCTTACTGAGTGAAGTCTGAGTAGACAGAACATAGAACCACATGCTTCAAGAAAGAGCCAGGAAACAATGGCAACCACTAAGTGGAGACAGGGGGCACAGAAAATTGTGAAAGCCAATTATGACATGTCAAATCATCCTAAGATCCAGAGTAAGTCTTGTGAATAGTTCCCTGGTCTGATTGCATTAGAAATGTACTTAGTCTAGTAAAAAATGAGAATAGCTTTAATGTATCTAATACTGAAATTTGTCATCTTCTCATTGACTGTGAGAAGCAGAGACTGTATAAATGCATATCAAGTGATTCAGTGCAGATAAACATTGTGTGGTCACAAGTTAAAACTGTGTCTAAGTGTTGTCTAAGCATCGCTCATCCCCCATTCTCCACAGCACGTCCATATAATCTTCATGGCATTAGTTACCATATGCATTTCTCTGTTGATATATGATTGGTCTGTCCCCAGTGAACTGGGGGTGTCTGCCTGCTGTGCTGCATCCCTGTCACCACAAAGAACATCTACCACCTACCCACTGATAAAGAGAGGAAAAAACATCTACCATGAACAACAAATTCACTTCTAGACCATAACTGCACAGATGTGAGCATCAACAACTGAATGTGGAAAATGACCATACCAGAGACCTTTAGAGTTAAAGTTGTAGATAGCCTTTTTTAATAGTTCTATGTCCCTTAAAATCTATCCAGAGTTTTCCTTATTGACACTTAACTTTGCTTTTCTTACTCTTTAACATATTCTCCTCCAAGACTAACAACTTTCTCAAAAATCCCTTAAATTAGTAAATGTTGGCACTTTCTGAAAATGCCAGACATGACACTAGGTTCGGATCTAAGTCAACATTCTTGCCAATTAGAATATAGTCATGTTTCTTTCGGTCCAGAGTCACGAAAAAATCCACTATAACATGAGAAAATGTGTCAAAAAGCTACAACCTCAAAGTAACCACAGCAATTTTACACATAGATTAGCCACACTAAAATTATTAAGCCCTTCAAACAAATATAAGAAAAACTCAAATGGAACTAAAAAACAAGTAATACCTTAAATGCACCAATGAACAAAGCAGCTATTAAATAAAACAGCTTGCCAAAATATCCCCCGGACTCCATTCTGAAAGTTTGATTGAGACACAACGCTGACCAGAAAGCTAAGTCAGGTCAAGTAGCCACTTTCTTTTAAATAAGATCATATATTGAATTTGGCTAAGGATATTTTAATTCAAATATTTTAAAAAGAAGTTTTCAACTTTAAGATGGTGGCACAATGACATCTAAGGATATGTACAGCTATTATTAAATAATATATTTAACAAAAATTATAAAGTCACGTTAAAACTTAATATGATTGATTCTATAAAGTTTTAGTGCCAATAAATACCAAGAGTAACTTGCACATATTTAAATCTACCTAATATATTACATTCCCATCATCAGAGATTTGTAGCAAGGATCTATAATAACAGATGAATACTATATATTTTTACATATAATTTTTCCTTTTATAGGTTCTAAAATACTGAAAGAAGTGTTAAACATGAATTTCTAAGAAAGTGAAAAATAAAATAACTTTAGACACCAGCATCCTCTGACTTCCTGGAGCTTGGTTAAGTGCATGGCTGAAAGGCTGAAGTTTGAGGGGTTTTTTCTAGTTTAATCCAAGGCAATTCATTTTTCTTTAACAGTAATCAAAGCACTCAGACAGGGTACACATCATTTGGTTGGGGGAGAATTATGTCTGTGGTTTATTTAAATAATGTAATACCAATAAAGAAAACTTTAAAGAATATTAGAGTATTTGAAATATTGGGAGAAATAAAAGTGACAGCACAAAAATATAAAAGAAAATTAAGTACAGGAATTATTTTGTAGATACCACTGATGTATTGGGCATAGTAACAATATAACATGCAAAGAATAAAATCTGATTAACAAGCTTCAAAAAAAGAATAGTTAAAAAAAAGGGCCCCATGGAGGGAAACTAGAAACTATTTAGGAATATATATTCATGTGTTATAAGCAAGGCTTTAATAGAAAGTTCTGAAATTTCAAGTTTTCAAACTTGAAGAGATGTTTACATTTTTTGTAATAAATTGACAAAGTTATTATTTCTGGGTCATAGCCTACATTCATCTATTAATGCAATTTAAGAAATTGTATTTTTAATAAAAGGTTGAAAAAAACAGAATGACTAGTTATATTTTTAAATTATCAGGAAATTAGTGACAAATAGCTATGGATCCTGCAAAAAAAAAAATACATCAGTGTTTGGGGAAAACATAGGATACTCATTTAAATCTATTTGTGTTGATATAGCAAACCCAGACTTTAAAAAATAAAACAAAAAACAAAAAACAAAATCCATGGTTTTCTGGCTTCATTTGTACTTTAGGTAGAAGCTTTTACAACAAGAATTCAACTACTGAAGTTCATTTCCTGCCTTTAATTCTAAACGAGCAATTTGCTGATAATTTCCTGTCTACATTTTCATAAAGTAGAAAGAACAGGACTGCTTAAGCTTAATGTTTCAGTGACCAAATAAACTTCAGCAAGCAGAGCTTAGGAAGTGGGACAGCTAGCTGGAAGCTCAGATCATGATTAGAAAATCTCCGCACGCTATTTATCTCCCCTAAACGCTTAAAACTCTTCTGAGGAAGGCCTTAATGATTACTTCTTTGACCCCCAAACAAGCAGAGCAGTATAGCTTGTCTCAGTGGACCCGGAGCAATTCAAGTCGAGGGGTAGGAATCCACTAAACTGTGCATCTCTTCAGGATAAAGAAATAGCCTCAAGCGCTCTCTCTCTCTCTCTCTCTCTCTCTCTCTCTCTCTCTCTCTGTCTTCCTGGCCTGAATGAGGAAACTTTTTGATTTGTTGAACTCTTTACACCTAGTTACTGATGTGTATCAACCCTTTGGAGTTCACATTAAAATAGAACATCACTAAAAAGCATCCTCTGAAACCTAAATTGGGCTGTCAATTAAAGATGAAGAATGACTTGGTAGTATTGCTTTAATGTGAAGCACCCTCTTAGTCCTGTTGAGGTGCAATCATCTTCCATCCGAAATCCATTATAGCATCTGCAGAAGGCTTAGGAAGTGCTCACTGGCCAAAGCTCAGAAGAGGGCCTGATCATAAAATCCACAAACCGTGGGGACAACTGACCAAATGTTAACAAGTGGCAGCTTGTGGCACTGCCCACCCCCAGGTGCCCAGCAGAGGTACAAGGGGAGTCAGATACTAATTACAAAGGGAGGTTTTTACAAGGCAGATTTAAGGGCCACAGATGATCCAAATCCCGTTTTTTTATTATCTACTGTACACTTAGCTAATGCGTTCCCCTATGAGACTGGCTTAAGCAGTAAGCACAAATAGCACAATGAAATTGTAATACTCTCCCTGTGTGGACCTGGATTATTTCAGCCACCAGCAATGTGAGTAGCTGCAGGTGTTGCACTAAATAAAGTAATATAAAGTGTCTAAATTGCAACTCTGGAAGTACTGTTTCAAGCCCCTGTCTGCTTTTTATTAACAGTCGGATTCCTTACTATCAGCAGCCACAACTACCTCTACTCTGTTATTCAGCAACAATATTTTGATAGGCAAAGATCTATTAAAAATCACTGTTGATATTTTGTGACCATAGTCATTTCAGAGTTGAATAAGCATTCAATCTTCTCACAGAAGGGGAGAACGTAAACTTGCGATCCAGGAAAAGAGGAAGCCAGGGGTTACAGAGGTGCGGAGGCCACGGAGAATGAAACAGACCCCCTCCATCAAGCCGAAAACTTGGCAGCCTAACTAGAAACAGACCAGCCCTAAATCTTAAGGTTCATGAGCTCTTAGTAACATAATTAACCGAAATAAAACTAATATTCCCGTGTTGAGTTTCAGCTTAACAGACATCAGCAGCTCCCAGGGACTGCACCAGGGACACGAAGTTGAAATGAGAATATGCATGCCTTGTTTAGGGAATGAGTCTGAAGGTAAGAAGGGGCACTCTCTAGCAAGTCCACAAAGTTTCTGAAGCAAAGAAAAGCTGTGTAGGCAGGGAGCTGTCAGGTTTGCCTTCCCCTTCCTACCGTGAAACATCACTTTGGAGGGGAGGTGTGGGTCACTCATTTGAAATTTCAGACAGGGGAGAGCTGGAGATGTCCAGTGCATGTGTTCTTAAGGAAGAAAACCCTAATACCCAGGGGGAAATGCTGAACAGGAAATGTCTGGCCACTGGTTGCATCACGAGATATCAAAAGAATTTCACTTTGGCTCCTTCACTGCATCAAGTCAGGACATTCTTGATTTTTTTTTTTTTAATAGTCACTAAGCTCCTACAAAATGAACTAGGAAAAAAAAATTAGTGATATCAAAATGTTTCTAAAAGTTTCCAATGTCTGAAATAGAGCAAAAGAAAAAAAGAAATCTTAGGAAGAAGTGCAGTGTTAGTTCTGAGGGATTAAATAAACAACATCAGTGTCTGTGGATAGCATTCAGGAAATTCCATTTATCTGATGAGCTGCTGGCGACCTAAGAAGTGTTTCAGCCCCCCAACCCCCACTGTGCCCACAGACTTCATTTTGCAGGAATTTTTTTAATGCTGTTTTGCTGCAGATAGTGTATTTACAAGTAAAGCGGAGACTAAAAAGGATTTCTTTCCTCTTCTTTACATTGATGTCCATTTATATACCTCAGCTCAGGAAGTCCACAAATTCAGTCTCTAACTGGGAGGAATCTTGTCGCAGGACTGCCTGGGGCCATCAGCCCTGGTTTCTTTCTTTTCCTTTTTTTTTTTTTTTTTTTGAACAAGCTTTTCTTTTAACACTTAACACCGGGGATGATTTAATAGAAAGTGTCTCAAGTCTGAGCTACAGCCCCTTTAGACTCTACCCAAACAAAGGTACTAATGTGTGGTCAGTTTCTTGGCAGCCCCACTCTCTGCTGATAACGTTCCTGTTTGGTATTCTCCAAGGAGTTGGCTGCTGGAAGTTGCTCGAACCTCATCCCTTGCTGCTCTGGGTGCGGGCGATGCTCCGACTGCGCGGCGCCAACCACAACATGCTACCCACCGTGAGAGAGCAGGACGCGGGCCGCTCTAGTCAGGACTTATCGTCTATCATACTGATTGACGAAACCAAGAGTGAGCAGAAAAAATAAACATGAACAGAGACTGCAGTGTATGAGCCCCGTCAGCTGGGAGTTTTAGTATTTGGCCTCGGCGATCCCACTCTGCTGCTGGCTTATCTTTCCCGTGTGCTATCATTTATCATAACTTGGAGGGGCCGGGGGGGGGGGAGAAACAAACCTTGGACTTTTCTATTGGTCACATTCATTAGATGACTTTCTTTTTAATGCCCCCGTGCCTTTGCACCAACCCCCCACCCATACATAATAATACCATCCTTTTATATATTCCCTGAAGAACGTTGATGAAATCGAAATAATGGTTCTTCTCATTTATTCCTGCTCCACATAGATCACGGCAGGTAATTAACCTTTGCTGGCCCATCAAATCTAGAACACAAACCTGCATGTCAGTCTACTTCAGTCGGGCCCAATAATAAATCTGTCCCTCTCTCTAACAAGGAAGCCCAGTAAGCATCCTGGATGTTGGTCACTTACTTGGGTAGCTAATATCTTCTTTCTTAAGGAATGGCACTTGACTTTTTCAGACACAAACCATGTTTTGTATTGGTCTTGACAGCCACTATAAAGTACCCCCCAAGTGTGAGTAACAAAGATGATTTGTATGTGGCCCGCAGTCCTCCAGGGTTCTAATAGCTTTCTCATTCCAGCCCAGAAACACGGAACACAGGGTAGCTGGTTAAAGCTGATACAAGCGTTTCTTCTCTCAGCAGGCTATTCTTGCATAACCATTTATTTTGCAGAGTTTTAAAGTGCCTGAAGGATTTAATTATGTACATAGACAACCCTTATAAACTCTATTCTAGGGTTTTTATTGACTTTTGGGCTGGGCAGCTCTTAGGCATTTCAATTAAGTGTTTTTATAAGAAAAACTACAATATTGTAAAAAAAAAAAAATTCTTTATAGATATTCCCAAACAGGTTTGGTCTCCCATCTGATTGAATAAACCATTTAATTGACAAAAAAAAAAAAAAAGTTACAGGTTAATTTGAGGTTTAGGTTTGGTTTGGTTTGGTTTTGGTTTTAGTGTTTTTGTTTTGTTTTGTTGGTTTAGTTTTTTGAAAAGAGAGGGTCAAATTCCACACAGGTATGGGAAAATGGACTGGCCAATACCAGTAGAGTGACATGACAAGGTTACTTTGAAAAACACTTGAAGCACCACAAGGTTCCCTGTTTGTTACTAGGAGTATAAACTCAGGACAGCAAAACCCCAACTGGGAGATTTTTGCATGTCCCACTCAACAAGTGCAGAATAATATATTGCCAAATTCATTTGGAGCACCGACCTGACAGAGGGACCCCTCCAAAGTCTGCAGGAGACCCCAAAGCCGCCTTTGTCTGCTGTCTTCAATTGCAGGGGCTCAAGTATTTACAAGAGTTCTGCAAACCTGCCTTCATTATGATGTGGGATATTTCAGTCCCAGCAGGTGGCCAACAGGAGACCAGACCTGCCCCGTGAAATATGTAATACTTTTTCATATACTTTAACCAGAACTGTGCCCTCCCCAAGTCTCCCAACTGTTAATTTCCCTTTCTCCACTTAATCTCCTCAGCAAGTCATGAGCTTGCATTAAAATCTCCCTAAAACATTTCACCCACAGGCAATGTAATTCCGAAACAAGCAACCAACATTTCACAGCTCTGGATAATAGATTAATTTGAACCTAATGTTGCTGTCGTTCACTGCCCCAAATGTTCTGGTGTAGACATAGCCTTGGGGCATGGTGCAGTGGCATGCACCACTGTGGGAGCCGGAGCTACAGTTGGCTTAACATCTGTGCATCACATTGGATGTGAGCCTCATTAGCCCGCACCCCACTGTGCCTACCTGTCCCCTCAGCTTCTCAGCCACAGGCGATCAAAAATTCTCCCTGCCAACTAAGAATCTTTGTTCTCCTTCTCAGTTACTAAATTTTTGTAAGACCTCTGCACCCAAGCCCTGGGGATTCAGGCCATGTGAACAGCCCGGACCCTTTAAATTCTTAGTTCTCCGTTAGGAAAGGGGGGAAATTAAAGCATTGACTTTCGGACATGCCATGGCAGAAGCTGAGCCTTTTGTAGAACTACCAGCTTTCCCTGCAGCTGAACGGAGGTGCCACATAAAGCCTGGCACGGTTGGTTTTGACTTGAGCAAGTGTGGTTTGCTTCAGTTAACTATAAGTGGTGAGAGAGAATCTCCCTGCACCAGACTGAAGAAAGAAAGAGGGGAATGCAAGTTCAGCCATGGCAAAGCAAAATTGTTACATTAAAAGTAAACAAAAATATCTTAAACTGTGTATGGAGCCAACATTGTGGTGTGCACTGCTCCAAACAGTATGCCTAGACAGCATGTAGATAAACAGACAGACATAGTAACCCCCCTACAAAAAAATAATTTAAAAGTGAGTCCTAAGAAATATGTGTAGAGCAAGTAGGCCAAACAGCTGCTTAAATCTGAATCTTGCTTAAGCAATAAGAGAAGCATTTTCCAATGGAAACGGTCTCAGCAACAATTTGATGAGTCCCTCAGAATAATTTAAATATGCAAAACAGTAATATTTGTTGTTATTAATATTCTAAAGCATAGGTATTAGTAATAATATTAGTCATAATTAAATATGTAAAAATAGCTACACTAGCAATAACTAGGGAATGCCAACCATCCTTGCCAATTGGGATACAAAAGAAAATTCTCAGAGGAGCTAGTTTCAAAAAGGCCAGAGTTATGATTAGTAAATTTTAAATCATTATCTGCATATTATATTTGACATGCTAGATTTAGATGGAATGTTTAGTATCTTTCAATATACTTAGTTGTATGATAGAGGTGTGTTTTGCTGTAGATGAAAGGAATCAGTTTTCAATTATTCCATCCATAGAGCTAATAATTAAAAAAAAAACTAAATCGGATTCAAATAATTCCCACAAATCATGATTGAGATGCTTAATCCCTGGAAGAGAACAAAATTGAAGTCTTGAGAAATATTTCTCAGGCCCTCCCTGTGTTAAGACACACTCCACTCCAGAAACTGGATTGGATTTCCATACTTCACACATAATCCTCACCATCTACCCAGTGCAGAGAGCATTGAGTCTTGCACATTTCATTATATGCTTGAATTCATTTACCCTATATGGAATTTGTTACCTTTACAATAAAAAAGTCGCTATTCATTATTGAGAGTGGACCGACGGAACATGTTCAACTTAAGACATCAATGAGGAGAGAGAGAAAACTTAGAATCCATGTGGCACAGCCTGCTCCATCTGGAGTTCCCTGCTTGTCTGCCAAGACTCTTTTTTCCAAATAAAAGTCAACGTTTCTCTTTGGAGTAAATGGAACGTTCTCTCAGATATTGACCCTGATTCTGATTTATACATAACAAGCATGAATGCAATTAAACTATGATGTTTTCTGAGGCTAATCCATATCAGAAGAAAAGGTTTTGAGCCTAATTTGGAAAAGAAAAACAAAACAAAACACTTTTCCTTGAAAGTGTTGTCAGATAAACAAAATAGTTTTTGCTTTGATAGATCATGAAGGCAATCGAGCAAGTTATTTTACCCTCTCAAAAATATTGAGAATTCTATAATACAAAATTGCACTATAAAGTAGCTGGTGATTTCCAGTGGGCACTGTGCTCCCCAAGCTCTGAAATTCAACAGATGTCAAATACCTAAAGGATAAGGCTGGGTCCACAGTTCTGTCCCAAACCACAGCTGCTGTTCCATTTGCTAAGATAGGGTCCACATGACAATGCACTCCTCTCTCTAAAAGTTAATTGAGCAATTTCAACTGCCCACAGAAGGTGTGTGTGTGTGTGTGTGTGTGTGTGTGTGTGTGTGTGTGTGTACTCTTCATGCACTTACATCTGCTCTTGTGTCTTTTCTCCTTATTCCTGTTGTTCTTTGCATTAAATACCTAATTATATGAAAATCATCAAGGCAATTCTTTGCTTTTTTACTGGGGTTGCTTTAGGCCCTGGAGGTAATAAGAGGGAACACACAGACCTTCCTCTGGAAGTAATCAACTATTAAAAGAGATCCTAGCTAGGAAATATGAATTGTCGAGCTAATTCTTCTAAGACAGATGAGGTTCTTCAATCAAATAATGGAACACATTTTAAATTCATTTCTCCAAATTATGTTTGAAACTATAGTAGTTTAAGGAATACATGGAATATTTATTAAACTCTTCATAGTTTTGACACCAAGTAACTTTTCAAACACTAATAATTCCACTAACATATATTCAATCTGAATCTTTGAACACCAAGACTGTGTCCTCGGGAAAAAAAAGTACTTTTATCAAAATTAATTGTTAAGATGTGGCCGAAGGAGAAGAGTGGAGTTCAGTTACTGTACTGCCTGCAGAGCAGGTTCCAGAGCCTTGGCTAGAGCCTCTAGCACAATAGGCAGGCACTGGGTGTGCTGGCATAGGTCTGTAATCCCAGCACCCAAGAGGTGAAGGCAGGAAGATCAGAAGTACAAGTTCAAAACGAAGAATAATGTGATAGAATTCAGCTGAACTGGATTCTGGGTCAATGCAATAGCTTTTGCCAAAATACTTAATTCCCTCAACTCTGAAAACAAAATTAGCATGCTACGTAACTCATAGAATCCTTCTAAAGATTAAATAAAATAATGTGTTTAAGAGTTAGGATGATAATTGGCACATGGAAAATGCATTACTGGTTTTTTATATAAGCATTTGAAAGTTATAAACTGAAACTATACTGTAACATTAGGGTTCTCTATGGAAATCAACCCAAATCAATTCATCTGAATCTTGGGGGATAGTTATAATTTGTAGCTTGATGTGACAACCATTGATGAAATCACTGAGGTTCAGGAAGTGGGTTGCCTCAGTTTCTGTTTATTTCACTCAGTCTTCCCAAAGGAAAGCCTAGTTTCATGATTTGCCTGCAGTTTCTGCTTTATTATCAAGCAATACAGAAAGCTTCCTAACATACCTCTGAGGTGGCATTGCATAAATTCCTAGAGTCACATTGGACACCTGGTATACATAATCTGATCCAGGATACACTTCTAGACATTGTTTAGGGGGTATCATTTTGTCTCCGATTTGACATCTCCAATTTTATCTTTTTTAAGATAAACGATTACTTCCCAAATAAATATAATATCTTAATCCTCATCACCTTAGAGTGGGTATTTATTTGAGACTAGACATAAAACGTGATTACTTAAAATAAGACCAACTGGATAGAGCACGGATTCAATTGACTAATGTCCTAAAGGATGAAACATGATGAGATAGCAGTGCATGCATGCATAAAGGAAAGCCATGTGACAAGTACATAATATGATCTGCAAACTAAAGCTTCAGAAGAGACCAAGTGTTCCAACACCTTGACCTTCAACTTCTAAGCTGCAAAACTGCAAGGAAGTAAGTTTTTATTGGTTAAGCTATGCAGTCTACAGTAGTTTATTAGAATAGTGTTTTCCAACCAATACGAGAATTTCTCTATTCATTTGGCCCATCTATAGGTGAAAGCGTGGGTTTCTCTCTTTCTCCTAAATACTTTCTTTCATTCATGTCTCAAAGTCAACACAACTGAGATTCCATAAGCAAAGAATTAACCAAAGTCCCTCTGTTTAGCTAACACCTATCATGGCTTTAGAATAATTCTCGAATTGATGAGAGAGTGAATGAATGAATGAATGAATGGGATAAAACCCCACCAGACTGCCAAATCAATACATAATAACTGCTTACAGAAAATGGGAGAAAGATCCAACAAGATAGCTCAGCAGATAAAAGTACTTTCTGTATAAGCCCATTGACCTGAATCTTCTACCCAGAAGCCATGATGGAAGGAACGAACTCACTCTCCAAAATTTTACTCTGACCGCTGCATAGATTCATGCCTTGGCACACATATACACACACTATATATAAACACACACACATACAACATGAACATATAAATCATAATGAATAAAATAAACATCCAATTGTAAAAGTGAGAGAGAGATCACTCTGACACAGTACCACTCTGACCCCTTCCCCCTACATTACACTGGTCCTGGACATCTAGTACTACTATCCAGCATTGCTGATGGGCAACCTGTGCCATCGGAAATCTCCACAGCAAAAGTTCAGATTAATAGACAATTAATTCTATGATCTTAGGACTACCATGAACAATTCTATCAACAGAACATGAAAATATTGTTTGTCTAAGTTCTGTCAATCTACCTTGCTCCCCTGACAGGTGCAAAGGTGTGGCTGCTCTACTCAGACCATTCTGTGCCTTTCATACTTCAGGGGCTTACAAAGGTGTTACTGAGATTTGCATATTTGCATATAGTAATGAGCTTTTAAAAACTTAAAGAGCCATTGTTAAATAGAGTCATGTCATAAATTGTGATAGAATCTAGAATGGAATGATATGGAATTATGGAACTGTTGATATGCAAAAACATCTGGGCATTATGGCTTAGAATACAGTTTCAAGGCCAATGCAAACCCCAGCATGCCACACCAGAATGGTGGGCAGTGTGGAGTTCTATCACTCATCCATGGCACCAAGCCCCAGGAGATGATTTTCAGGTGTTCCTGCTAATGAAAGAATCATGAATTAGGGTGAGCCAACCAATTTCAATCTCACACCCTCCCTTCCCTTCACTGATAGAACTGAGTTTGCAAAGCCTGGCTCAAGACTTATTTTTTAAATCCAAGAAGGCAACACCTCACTTTTTATTGACTTGGACTCTGCATATGATTAAGCACAAACATGCAAAGAATAACCTAGAGTCCCAACCCAGTGGAGCTGTTCTCAAACTTGCAGGAGCCAGGAGTATGTGGAAGGGACGTCCGGGCAGGCGACCTGAAGCCCAGGCCTCTGGGTCAGTGCATGCTGGGAGGGGAAATGAGCTACAGAGCAGACAATTTTCAGCACCACTGGTTTTACTTTCTTTACCAGGCCTCATGAAAACACACTGACAAAACAAAGGACACAAAATTAATGACCCGTGCATTTTGTCAATTGACTCTCAGTAGCAGTGGCCAGTTCACCTTAATTTTTTTGTTCACGTTGAACATGTAGCCCAAGGCACTGGTTAGGGTTCACTTAAGAATTCTTCAAAGGCATCACTTGGTTTTCATTAATTTGTTAACTGTAACTTCTCCTTTCTGCTAAGGAACCCCTATACTAAATTCAGACCTTTATGCAAAATTTAAAAAAAAAAAAAAAGGCATATGTTTGACCAGCCATCCAGCCTTCTTTTTTTCCATTTTGTCTCTTGCATAACCATTTCCTAACCATAAATAGTAAAGTATGCTCATCTTACTTTTCTAGCATTCAAAATATAGTTAAACCTGGATTTCTCAGAAACTCGTGCCACCTCTCAGCTGAGGGCTAAGTAACAATGCAGCTGATTATTTTTATGAATAATCATTTCCTATTGATTCCGTTGGTCTTTCACCATGATTTCTGATGACATTCAATCTGAGTATATATGAAATGTGGCCAACTGAATAAATTGAAGGCTTGACACGCACTATGAATTTTTAAAAGGGATAAAACTAACTTTGTAATACGTATCTATTCAAAGATTATATCACATTTAGGATATTAATTTTTGTAATGAAATTTCACTCTCTGGTCCACAATGGATACTTTGATAATAGAGTAAGTTTTTTTCTGATGACTCAATGGCCTCAAAGAAAGTTTGTCTTCATAAACACCTCGTTTGGTAAACTAGCTGAAACATAGAGGAATTTTCAGAAAACACTTAACCAGTGAATACAAATGAATCAGTGATGTGGTCTGAATTCTCTTTTATCAAATTCAGAGCTAGAATTCGATAACCAAGTCACTTGCTTTCAAGATTGAAAGGAAGCTAGTAGTTTGAACATTTCTGTCCATAGAAAGCAATCTAGTGATGGTTTTTAAGTAGGAAGCAGTTTATCCCATGGATATTTGGTAGATTTTAGCAAAAGAAAGGATGCCATGAAGGTAATGTGTATTCCCTCTGATCAGCTTTCCTTTTATAAATATGATAGCAATGTTGCAACTTCACATTAGTTAGGTCTGTCAGGATTTCCATTACAAACCCTTGATATTCCAGGTTTTATACTTCAGCTATGCAGCTTTATTTTTAAAAGTTGACAAGGTAGTCTTAGCCAGGAGTTTATCAAATTGAACCAATCTTTGTTTAGGTATCTCAGTTCTGTGTGCCAAGGTCTAGTCCCAGACAGGCATGCCAAGTTGCCAATGGCGTCAGCTCCAATGAGCTCTCCTTTTCTCTTTTTAAGTTCACTCCACAAGAGCTTCACTCATTTCTGTTTCAGAAGTTGCCAGAACCCTGCTCATATCCTGTGTACCCAGTGGGAGAGAAGCCACATCCTATGAGACCCTGTTGGACATATAAATGGAGTCCTAGCCAAGGTGTCTCAAGCATAAAGTGTAGACAGCAACATAGAGAGCCTGGAAACCCTTGAGTATTGTGTACACAATCAAAATGAGACACATCTTCCAACTGCCTAGAAAATCAAGTGGGCCTCACTCACCACACTGCTTTCAAGTGTGGGCACATGTGTACGCTTCAGGGGAGTTCTAATTACACAGAATACAAACATTCTGCTTCTTTGTCTTCAGGGAGATAGAAGAAATAAAATACAACGTAAACTCCATCTATTGCTTATTTTCATAGATGTTCTATAGATTTTAGACACAAATTTACTTTGTTTAATTGTGATGTGAGAGGTGCATAAAGTTGTTTTTGATCAGAACAAGGCATAAAGTAGTTCTAATAAAACATAAAATATATAGCATTTATAAAATGCAACTAATTTAAAAGAGATAGCTCTGGGCAAGATGGAGTAGCAATTTACTTGAAAACAGCCTGTTAAAATACTTCCATAAAACTTTCATCTGTACTCACGAGAATTTTGATATAGTGGTATGTTTTTAGATACAGTAGGCCTAGATATCTTTGAAAGTTATAAATCAATAAGAGGCATATGATCATATGATTATCATAATAAGAGTATATTTAGTAGGTTTCAGAAGGCAACAGAGATGGGGTATCTGGTAGATTAGAAAATAGAAGGTTGGGGTGATCAGTGAGACAGCTCAAGGGTAAAGTGTTTGCCATCAAAGCCTTAAGACCTCAGCTTGATCCCAGAATTCATGATAGAAGAAGACAATCAACTGTGGAAAGTTGTCTTCAACTTCCATATATTCATACCATAACACATGTACTTACACACACACACACACACACACACACACACATTCACAAATAACAGTAATGGTTAAAGTCATCTTTTTTTTATTTTAAGGAAAGAGGATTTTAAGATATATGCCTATGCACAGATATTAATATAAAATGGTATTCAAGTATTAATTAAGTAGTTACACTTTTTAGTAAAATACATTAGTTTAAGCATTTTATAATTCTATCCACATTTAACTTATTAACATAACATCCACTGGATTTCTTCAATAGGAAAATTCTCCCACTTGGAAATTTTATCACAACAAAGCTGTTGACGAAGTGAGGAGCTCCGAACTTATTCATTATGCCAGCTGGCTCTCAGCAACCCTAGAAGATGTCACAGGGCCAATTCAGGTGCCACTGATGGTCCTAGCAACCCTCATCAAAGGCTCTGTAATCGTCAGGCTAGCAGATGGCTAATGCCAGGTATGGTCTGCATTTGTTCAGTGTCTTAATCTAGTCTCAAACTTTGGATTTGGCAAAACTAAAACCACATTTTGCCAAATACTTTCCTCTTAATTTCTAAGCCCATGTGTATTTTCAGTGAAATTTAATCCATATGTTTCTTGTTCTTTTATACTTAACTCATCAAATATTTTTCTGTAAGAGCCTTTTGACATTCAAAAGCTTGGTGAGTCTCTCTCTCTCAACTGGAGACATTTAGCTCTTAAGAAAATAACTAGAGGTTCTTAGCCCCTCCTTCAGAATAGGAAGCTGCTTTCTGCCAAGTATCGGTGACTGGGAATATGAACACTGCGGGGTAATCCAATGCCAAAAGGACTAATTTGATTGGAAATCGTAATTGTACAAAAGCACCCACACCTTCTCAAAGTGGTTTTCTGAATGTGTCTGAACCTACACAATGACATGTATATTTTAGATCCAACACAATGAGTCTCCCTAAAGCTGACAAGTAAGAGGAGCAGTGACACTTTCCTCAGCTTTTAGCAAGGTGATTTTCAGCAGGTCCACACTCACAAAACAAGCCACTGTGACTTATTGCCCTCCACCAAGTAATTAGGGGGAAATTTTCTAAACTTCATCTGGAATGTATACCAATAAAATATATTAATTATTAGGAGTTTTTTAAAAATTACATTTCATAGCAAATTTGGATGAATTTATACAACATATACTTATTCATAATTTTTAATTTATTGTGAGATACAGTCATACAAAATTACTAGTGTTTTTTTATTTTGTGTATGTTTAGAATAGTGTTTGGAGGAGGCAAAAAATAAAAATAATGGTAATTCTTAACATGAACTAGCAAATTGAATGTCAACATAGAGACACAAAATGAATCCTTAGAGCGTTCTAATTAATGGATAATTAAATTACCCATTCTGGCCTCTTTGTGTAGTTCTTTGTACACCAGTTATATCTAACACATTTAAGCTTGAGACAGGTACTCAATCTGTACTTACTGATTATACTGTGTTGGTTTCAGTGGTGTGAATTATAAGCCATATTGTGATTACCTAAGAAGCAATGGCATATTAAGTCTTACTAAATAAGGCTTTCTTGTCAAAGCCACATGAGTTTTTCCTCAGAACATCATTTGGTACCATCTTTCAATCAGCATAGGTTCTATGTCTGAGGCACAACTTTCGTAAAGGTTAGCAGAACACTTCACAGGAGGAAATTAGAGTTAATGCTTGTAACCAACCAGAAGGTGCTACTGGAAAGCAAGCAGAAGGCTGAATGTTAAGAGATACACAAAGTCCATCCTTTCACAAAGTCCATCTATGAGTAAACATCAGGCTTGACCTCCGACCAGAGCACTGTGCTTGGTTTTATTCCAGCTTTCTTGCCCGAGAATCTCAAGCCAAAAGATGTCCCAACAGCCTTTTCTACTCCAAGTGGCCAACACTAACTGGTTCATCCAGCGTCTCTCCAATGAGAGTTCCTACTGTCTGGAATTTTCCCTTCTGACAGCTCCACAACCTGAACAACTCCGTAACTCATAGGAAGAGACTCACTTGTGTATATCAAGAAAACACATCAGATAATTTCTCTGGTGGTTGTTAATGTGCTCATGTGTGTGTTCACATGTGTAGAGGACATGCCTGGCATTGCCCTTCAGGACAGTCCTCCTTGGCTTTTTGAGAGAAAATCTCTGGCTGGCCAGAAACTTCCTGAGGCTGCAAAGCTGGCTAGCCAGAGATCCCAGAGATGAACATGTCTCTATCCCCCCAGGACTAGGGTTGGAAGTGCAAACCCATGCCTGTGTTTTAGGGTTGCTGTTGTTGTTGTTGTTGCTTCTGCTGTTCTGTTTCCATGTGGACTCTGGGGGTCCACAAATCCAGGTTCTCAGGTTGCAAAGCCAGCACTTCACCTGCTCAGCACCTCCATACTCTACAGTTTTCATGTCAAACAATGACATTGTGTACAAAAAATTCTGTTCTTAATAAAATTATACTTCTGCTCTCAGATAACACCTAACATATAACATATGAGAAAAGAGATTGTTTTTTTACCAGTTGTCAAAAAAGAAAACATGGGAAAATGGAAAATATTCCAGAAGACCTGAACTGCTTTAGGGCAATAAAAATGCCAGAAGCGATCAGGAAAGAGTTGGTAAACGAACACCACAGGCATAAGGTCAGAGACAGATCTCGCAGTGACCTGGGAGGACACCTGCCCAGTCAGGAGCAGAGTCAGGGCCCAGGGTTCCCTCTTCTCATCAGACAACCGCAGTGCTAATAACAGGTTCTGGATCCAGGCCTGGTTCCAGAATATTCCAAAAGGGCCAGAAGCTGACTCAAGGAAATACTGTGTCAGTCCTTTATTGTTAGATATTCACCAAAGCTGCCCAGCTTCTCTCCACAGCATTTGCAGTGGCCTTGGCAGGCAACAAGGCAGCTGAACTCTTAGGTGGGATAGAGAAGAAAGCTGGGGCTCACCAAGCCTTCATGGCATGCAGCAGTGAAACCTCCCATTTCACTACCACTATAGTCTTGTGACCTACACATTATTCTAAATTAGAGGCCTGTACTACCATTCCTGGACTTATAAAATCTATTAACCAATCAGGAAACAAAGGAAATGCACATGGCGACTTCCTGTGCTGTGTTGCCATTTTCAAACATGTATACAGAGAGGCCTTCATATAGTGGCATATAGGGAATGTAGCTTCTTGGACAAACAAAAATGTGGGGGCTAAGGTTACTCACACTGATCAGCCTCTTTTATTTTTGTTTCTTCCCAAGGAAACTAAGTTATGAAGCATGGAATACTTTGATAGAATTATGAAGTGACAGGAGAAGCTCAAATAATCTGGTCTTAATTCATTATGACAGCACAGATTTTATTAGTCAAGTTCATTATACTCATCCAATGTTTGCATCAAAATTTTGCACTGTTATGACAACCATTTGAAAGTACTGACTCCTGTATTGTGGCTTCGACATGATAAATTCCCACTTCTAGAAGACATCCAGCTGGTAAGACCACTTCAGCTGCCAAAAGGATGCTTCATAATTCCCACATCTGGTTTCGGTCCTCTGTCACAGCCTCATCACTAATTTTAACCCACTTAAAAAAAATCAGTCTTATATTTTTTTCCCTAAAGTAAGACTGAAATTTTTATCCAAAGGGATTTCTAAGTTGTTTCACTGGATAGGGACAATGTCTTATGTTGATAGCAAGTCTTTGCTTTCTCAATGATTTGACATTATGAAAAAAAATTAGATGGTTTTAAAAACTTAATCCAAAGATATTTGACTTATTTTAAGTATCCATTTTCTGATTCCCCCCCCCTTGATTTATGTCAGAAAAAAAAATCTTCAAAAACTACTTAGCTTCATCTAGTTTCAAATCAAACCAATATAAATAATGGGTAGAATTACTCACCTGCAGGGAATGTCATCCTAAATTTCCTGTTGCTGACTGTATAACTGTAAGCATGACTGCTGTATTTACTGGAGGCAGTATATACTGTATAATGTTCCTTAAAAACTCATGTAACTAATGCAATATGATAACCACTCGGGCGCTACTGTGACGTAAAGGATATATTACAATTTTACCCAACTCAAACAAGAAAAAATAATTTAAAAAGCAGTAGACCTTAATGTCCCTGTGCTTCAAACAAATATGTTGCCTGTTCTACTGAGATTATATATAAGTTATCCTGAAGTGAGAATAGCTCTGTGTCATACACATTCTTCCAGAACCTTGACATGATTTTTCTTTTCTTTACCAGTTTCTTCCAATAGTGTTTCCATGGGTCTCAGTGCCATGGAGACCAAGCTTGTCCCTAAAAGAAGGTAAAGTAAAAATAAGTAAATCCAACAGTGTGGATTTCCACCTGAACAAAGACAGACCAAATCCAAGAGATGACCGTTTTTTCCCAGGGAGTTGCTCTGTGTTGGCATCAAAATGTTTCACCTGGATCTAACATTTATGTTTAGCGATCAGCAGAAAAAGATGTAGTACACAGAGCTAATGAGAAGGTTCTGTGGGTAAAGGTACATGCGGGACAAGCATGACTACTTCAGTTTGATTCCAACCCCACTTTTAAAAAGCTGTCTGCAGTAGAGGTGAGGCACACTTGCCACCCCAGCACTCCTATGCATGCATGTAAGTGTAGACATAATTGGCTGGAAGTTATAGAGCAGATCTCCTAGAGAACAAAGCAGGGGAATAGAAAGAGTGAGCAAGATCCTGCTTCCAAAACCACATGGAAGGAGAAGACCAACTCCTGAAAAGTGTGCTCTAGCCCCCCCCCCCAAGTGCCCTGTGGCAAGGAGTGCTCTCTCTAGCGCGCTCTCTCTCTCTCTCTCTCTCTCTCTCTCTCTCTCTCTCTCTCTCTCTGTTTCTCTGTTTCTATCTCTCTTTCTCCCTCTTTTCCTTCCTCCCTCCCTCCCCCCATCATACACAACAGAGCAGTGGGGGGGGGGCTGTGTGTCAGTAATTCAGTAAAGGGAAATGATGAACAGGCAGGAAAGATGGGAGAGTGTGTCTAGGCTTCATGCTCCCACTTTCTGGTACCCACTTGTCATGATTTTGCTGATGTAGAAATTGAGGCCAGGATCTGTGTCCTTGCAGAGCAGGCCTAGAGCCATTTCCCGATTTTTCCCCGAGGCAGGGATACTGATTCTCTGGAAAAGAAAGTCCTTGTGCAGCAAAGCTGGAGCTGAGCAAACACGGAGAGCTTGATGACACACTTCCAGAGAGACGGCCAGCAGGAAGATCAGGCACCAGAGAAACTGACTCATGGGGGCCCATAAACGGGAATTCGGGGTTTTTCTAATCTTGGAGTTAGTTCTAAACAGAATTAAAATGATACCCATGAAGAAAGAAGAAGAGGAAGAAGAATGCTGGAGGAATAGAATGCCCTTGTCAGATGTACCTGGAATTTGTTAATGTTCTAATAGACATTATAAACACCAAAGTGTGTCCAAAGTATTTGAAGAAAGTGGTCATCCCTTTTCACTTTGTGAGTAATATCTGGGAATGGGATAAAAAAATAATAATGGCCCCTAGGGAAGGTTTAAGAATGAGGTAATCTGCATGTTTCTTCCAGAAAACATTGAGTGTATCCTTCTCTTCGGCCAGGATAATTTTAAATGGCTGGCATCTGAACTGAAAAATCTCTGCAAAGGCTGATCAACGTCCTGGTGTGGCTCTATATTTATGTCAGTGTGACAGTTCATTCTGGGCAGTTGTACAGTGAAGCTAGGCAACTATTCAGTCTTCATATTTTTATTCAAGGCTTCATTGAAGAAAATCCTAAAGTTCTGGGTTGACCTGAGTCTTACATTCTGGTTCTTCTAAAGCTAGAGCAGCAGCAACTCAACCAAGGAAGGAAAAATGGTCACTTCTCTGGAGAAATCTTGAATGTTTATATTATTCCCTCTGCCTCTTCTGTCACATAATATTCTGGCCTTTCTCAACAACCAAGTAAATTTTGTGGACAAATGCTTCTACTTCCATCAGAGATGTAGCCAGTAGAGTGCATGCCAATGTAAGCTTAGCTTGATATATTTTCTACAAGAAAATAACCATCCTATATCCCAACCACCAGTTGGAGTACTCATTTATGAATGAATAAATTTCAGGGAAATAAGTGTGACAAATATATTGGAACAGAAATATACGATGATTCTGAAATGCATAATTAATATCTGAAGGTGTGCCAGGGTTTATTTACTTATAGAGAAACTATGTGTTTATAGTTTGAAAGTAAAACCCAAAGCTGTGAGGCCACTTACACAACTCATGCAGATGGTTGCTATTCTCATGAAGTCTCAGCAACATGGCTGCCTAGGCAAGACTTGAACAGTGATGCCATCAATAGACACGCTAGTGTGGAAGGGAGGAATTGAACAGGTCCTCAACTTAGACAATTGTGGGCAACTGCACAATTCTGAGTGGCAGATAAAGTCTCCCTCTGGTCAGACTCCTTCAGTTAAACATTCAATACAAAGTGGTTGGCCCTGATGTCATATACATTTAGGTATAAGGGCAACATTATATGGACTGAGGATATAGTATATATGTATTTGTGTGTGTGTGTGTGTGTGTGCTTGTGTGTTTATGAGGAGAGAGAGAGAGAGAGAGAGAGAGAGAGAGAGAGAGAGAGAGAGAGAGAGATCAAGAAGGAGAGAATAATGACAATTAAAGAAGTCATGACTTTGAGATTAACAAGAGAGATGCATGCGATGAATTAGAGGGAGGAAAGGGAAAAGAATGTGATTATAATTTCAAAAATACTATTTTAAAAAGTTACATATAACCACACACCGGTGCAGCTATTCTAACTTCTGAGTGACCTGTCTCATTAAAAGTGGCTTAGCCATCCTTGCTCTAAGCCCTGAGTTGAAGACTTCCTGGCCCCTTCTCGGAGGTCTCAGCTTGGCAGGGCTCTCATGGCTTGATACTCATCACTCTAGTTAGGAAGTAGCTCATCCTTCAGATGATGCATCTGGAGGCATGGCTTGCTTTCTCATGGCTCAGCACACACCCATGTCCAGTTTCCATGAGTAGAGAGTGATGAACTCAGCAGCATTAATCAGAGCCACCGCTACATCAGGACCCTGTCACCAAGAGTTTTATTTAGTGCCTCAACTGCCCTAAAGACCTTTGGCACCCATCAAATCATATGAGAGCATTTAAGATTAATAATCTCAACTGTCACCTGTATTCTGTTAAAAGAGCCTTCCACTGTACTATGTGTTTTATCTCATTTAACTGTTAAAATGCTGAATGCACCTGCCATTCCTAATCTTCCTCCTTCCCCATGAGACTGAGGTCTCATGTTGAACCCTGGAATATGGTCCATAGAGGTATATCTCAAAGCACAGGCTCTCTTGACCTTCAGCTTATAAAAGGCTTTGTGTTTAATTCTGAGCTATGGAGGCTAACATTTCCCTCTCTCTATCACTTCCCTAATTAGCTGTGTCATATTTAACAAAGAGTGCTGTGACTGAAGAGAGCCCAGACAAACACCAGAGGAAATCAGCCTACCATTTTTATTGGCGTGTTTTTCTTTCCTCTTAACTGCTGGTTATCTTGTACAGAGATGACATGCGCAGTCTTGGTTGCACTTCAGCGTCTGTTGTTGGATCTCTTCCTACATGACTTAGGATAGTGACACTGACTCAGTCCTACATTGCTCAACATGTTAACTTGAAGTCAAGCCCTAAGAAGCTTTCATGCTATCTGGAGGGTTTTATGGTTCTATGGTTCTACTTGTTTTCTTGTCTCTAAATATTCTACACTTATCAGTGGAGGTCAAAGTTAGCCCAGGAGACACTGAGTGAGTACACTGAATGTCCAGTGTGCTGGTTACAACTAGGATATACGCTATGGAGTCTGTGTAGCCAATACCCCTTCTTCACAATTCACTGTGTGACCTTGGTCACGTTATCTAATGTATTTCTGTCTCAATACTCATATAAAATGTATTTTCATCAGAGATTAATGAGGCTGTGAATATAAAATGCTTAAAATTGGGACTGACACAAAGAGACAACTAAGTGTTGTCTGTTAGGTCAAAATAGGGAAAGCAGTAAACTCTCATTTTAGTTGTCTTTAGCTGTCATTAATAAGTTTTGGTGGTTTTATTTTGAAATTACATTGAATTATATAAATTTAATCCACCCAAATAGCCACTCAGAAGTTTCGTTCAGAACTTTGCTTAGTTAAAACCAAGCACTGTGGCTCACATCTATATTCCTGGCACTTGTAAGGCTGAGATAGAAGAATCATGGGTTGGAGAATAGCCTGGACTGTACAATAAAACCCAGTCGCAAACAGAATGTATGTGTGTGTGTGTGTGTGTGTGTGTGTGTGTGTGTGTGTGTCTGTGTGTGTCTGTGTGTGTGTCTGTGTCTGTGTGTGTGTCTGTGTGTCTGTGTGTGTCTATGTGTGTGTATATACACACATATATAGAATGTGTTTGTATAGATGTATATATGTGCGTATGTATGTATATGTATATGTATATACACATATATACATAAGTGTATATATTATTTATCTCACCTTACAAAATAAGGAAAGATCAACTTTATAACTGCCATGACCATACCGCAGCCATTGCAAAATTGCCTTAATTCACTGCATCATGTTCTAAAATTCTCTTAATGTTTTATACCCAATCACCAGAGTTCTGGCCAACTCAGGTAAAAGCTAATGAAGAAGATTCTTCTGCAGTGATATGCTCAGTTTCTTTGGCTCCACACTAAAGTAGCCTTTATGGAAAGGAACTCCAGGAGCTGATCAGTGTCCACTCATTCCAGCATGGCCATGGGCCCCTAAATAGCTGCATGCAGAGATTTGTCACGCCCCTTTTAATCTCCATACTTTTCAAGGGTGATCATGTTTATTGGATTAAAGTCTTTTGCTATTTTTGTGTCTCCTTGTTGACTAATCTAGAAATTTTTGTGAGGTATAAGAGGAGAGTCATTCTAAATTCCATTGCAGAAGGAGGAAATCTCAGGCAGTTGTCATGTGCCAGTGAACACGTGAGAATGATCCTCAGGACATTTGTATGGGTGGCCCTTGATAAAACCATAGCACTTGCTGTGTGTCAGAAGTCAGTGTCTTAGCTGAAGGTTGAGCTGGACCATTGCATAGAAATGACAGAGAAAGAGGAAGGCTGCGCTCCTCCATCTCCTTGACACTGGGCCTGTTTTACTGTGGACTTTATTCATCCCCCTTTGCACTCCCAGTCTCAGAATAAACATGACTTTCAATATGTTCTTTAACAACCTCTATCTGAAATGTTACTTCCTAAGACCAAAAGAATCACATTTTTTTTTTTTTTTGCCTTATGATAAGAGACAGAAGTCTAGAAGAAAAAAAAATGTCTTTTAAAACATTCTTTTAGTCAATTCAATTCATTGTCTTTGGTAAATTCAGTAAGAAATTTATATGTGGGTGAATTTCTTGACTATCTATAATATCAAATATCAAATATTATTCATAGGAGATACTCAAAGTTCCCTATAAGATTGCCACAGCTAACGTTCCTTTTTATAATATATTGCTATGTATGTGTTTGCGAGTGCATTGTATAGGTGCATTGTATTACATACATGTGTATGTATTTGTATATGTGTATCTATTTGTGTGCTATATGTGTATATATGCTTCTGTGTGTAGTGTATCTGTTCAAATGAGTGCAGGTGTCCTTGGAAGCAAGCGGCATCAGATCCTCTTGGAGCTAGAGTGCCAGGGGTTTGTAAAGCCCCCCAGCGTGGGAGCTAAAAACTGAGCTCAGTTCTTCTGCAAGAGAAGGACAAGATCCTAACCTCTAAGCCACCTCTAGAGTGAGATTTCTCTTAACTGCATGACACAGATTAGGAAAACAGAACAGTCATGGAGGAAACCAGAATAACAAGGCCCTCTGAGTCAACTAAGAAAGGCTGACTCACAAACACTGAAACAGAAAGAATAAGACTGACACAGGTCTGCACCAGGTCCTCTGCATATACATCTACATGTGTACATGCATACACTTATACACACACACATACACACACACACACACAGACACACACA
>NC_034593.1:24831520-24848372 GCF_900095145.1 Mus pahari
GGAGGAGGAGGAGGAGGAGGAGGAGGGGAGGAGACAGAGCACATGGTATAGGTCTAACAGTTCTGAACATTTGTTGGGCAATGCTCACCTTGTGACTTTATCCTCACACAGAAATCACTACGAAAAAGCACATTCATTATCTACATAGTGGCTCTAGCTACTGTCACATGCCCTGAGGAAACCATTTGAAAATTCATTGATTACTCCTACTATTTGCAAGAAAAATGTGGACATAATAGCCTGCCTTTCATACAACTTGGGCCATTTGATCAACAAATTTTATTGTGTTTACCATATACCTGTCTATAGGAAATGAGAAAAAAACAATGCACAGCACTAAGGAGAGACCCAGCCGTGGAGGTTCTAACTTCTTACAGAAATTTCTCATTTGAAACATACAACACTAGGGCTGGCCAAGAACCTTTTACTAACAACAGGGTGCTGGTTTAAATAAGAACAGCTTCCAAAGGCTGCTCTACAACCTGAACTATTATTGGAGAAGGTGCGTCAGTCAAGGGGGGGGGGGGTGGTTTTGAGATTTCAAAAGCCTGGTGTCATTCCCAGTTAGCTCTGTCTGTCTGCCTTGTACTTTGTGGATCAAGATGTGAACTCTCAGTTATTGCTCCAGCACCATGCCTCTCTACTGCCATGCTCTCTGCCACAATGGCCATGGACTCTAACCCTCTGAAACTCTAAACTTCCAATAGACTCTTTTTTCTACAAGTTGCCTTGGCCATGAGGTTTCATTACAGCAATAGAAGAGTAACCTAGACAAAGAGTGTTCCTCATTTCATAGCACACAGGACCTTTTCTTTTGAGTTGACAATCACTGCAAGAGAATAGATCATTGTGTTAAAATGCTCTTGCTGGCCAAACTTGTGTTGAAAGCTCAGCCAAAATGCTTCCTGTGGATGTCCCTTGACTCACTGTATAATTGATTCCTTATTACACAAGATGCTTCCAAGATCCCATGTAAGATTATCTCTGGTTTTCCCACTTCGATCCTATATAAGCCTATTTGTTTCCTAGCTCAGTTGACCTTCGAAATGGGCATGTGGTTCAATGTAACACGTGAGAAAGAAACAAGAAGGGTGGTCAAGTCCAGATGGTAATTTGACTGGGAGGCTAAGGACCCTTTAGGAGGTAGGGGCTAACTGGCAGAAGGCAAATCTGCAGGGCAGGACCTGATTTTTCTACTATCCTTTCTATGTCAGGATAAACTTAGAAATCTTGGAGTTACGGTAATCGACTGTCCTCAAGCCCCACTGACCAGCACCACATACTGAGCAAGTCACAAACGTTTTGTTACACCATGAGATTTTTCTGTTGTGAGTCTGTTCAGGAAATTTCCATCAGCTATTAGAATTAATACTGTGAGAGAAAATTAATTTGTTTTGGTTTTGTTCTAAATAAGTACATGTTACATAGGAGGCCAGAGGTTGTGTTAAAGACCTCCAAGGATACTAGCCACCTTTGTCAATTCTAGGCTCTGCAGACAGACTGAGGGACAATCAAGTCCAAAACCTAGCCCACCACTCTTCTCACTAATGCTCCTCTTGCTGGTCATTGATTCCAAGAGAGAAAACTTGGGAACCACCCTGAGCCTATAGCCCTCACTCCTGTTCTTCAATACGATAGGCATTCAGGTTCTATGATATTGGTTGAACAGGAACACCTGAGGTAAATCTTTTCTTTAGACTGTATACAGAACAGGCTACACTTGCAAGTGTGTGTGTGTGTGTGTGTGTGTGTGTGTGTGTGTGTACAGGCATTCAAATGTGCGCACACACACACACATACACACACACGTGGTTTTAAAAATATTTTTCTATTTACAAACATAAATTTGAAATAGCAGGAGAGATGTTAACTTTAGAGAGCAATTCATTTCATGAATGAGAATTAAGTACAATTCTGAGTTTCCTGTCTTAAAGTACAAACTAGTAAATGTTAGCAATTTTCCAGTTAAACATATTTGATGGTATGGGGGTACTGGGAATATATTAATCAGTCATAAAAACATTAAGCTGCACCTCTGTCCTGTGAGTAGAAATTAGATTATCAAATAGTAACATAGACCACTCATATGAGCTATAAACAGGGACATGTTGCCCTCTTGCAGCAGTCTCACCTCTTATTTTAGCAGGAAAGAATTGGAAACAAATATGAAAAAGCTAAATTCCTAAGAAAACTCCTACTTTGTAAGACAAATAAACTATCTTCAGTTCTTTTCAAAATTGCAGTGTATACATTATTTCAGTAGAAAGACAATAAATAAAAATCACTTGTATTCTATAGGGAAAAAGGGCTATGCCCCAGAGCAATAGAGACAGTAAATGCTGAAATAAGAAAATACACTAAGATGTTCATTACTAGACTGACCGGATCGGTGAGACCCATCCCATGGGCAAGCACCAATCCCTGACACTATTAATAATACTCTATTAAGCTTGCAGATAGGAGTCTAGCATGGACGTCCTCTGAGAGGCTCCACCCAACAGCTGACTCAGACAGATGCAGACACCCATAGCTAAACAGTAGATGGAGCTTGGAAATTCCTATGGAAGAATAGGGGGAAGTATTACCAGCATGAAGGGGATAAGAACTCCACAGGAAGACTAACAGAGTCAACTAACCTAGACCTTTGGAGCTCTCATAGACTGAACCAACAACCACAGAGGATACACAGGCTGGACCTAGGCCTTCCTGCACATATGTAGCAGATGTGCAGCTTGACCTTCATGTGGGTCCCAAACAGTTGGAGCAGGGGCTATCCCAAAAGCTGTTGTCTGTCTGTGAGATATGTCCTAGATGGGCTGTCTTGCCTGGCCTCAGTGGGAGAGAATGTGCCTAGCTCATAGGGACTTGATGTGCCAGGGTGGGGGAATACCCAAGGGGTCCTCACCTGCTCAGAGGAGAAGGGGAGGGGAAAGATTGTGTGAGAGAAACCAGGAGAGAGGCTGTGAGTGGGATGTAAAGTGAATTTTTAAAAAACTTTAAAAAAAATGTATAGCACTAGAATTAAATCCTATCATGTACGTAGACTACAAATATACACTCAGCTTCCTAGTTCCTGGATGTCCTGATTTAGATCAGAAACAGACACCAGGCTTTAATATGCAAGCTTTCCCTCAGATAGAGACGCTATGTTTGGGAGGCCAAGGATTCTTTAGGAAGTAGGGGCTAGCTGGCAGAAGTATGGCAGTAAGGATGAGGATTTAAAGATTATAGCCAAGCTGCAGGTTCTGCCTGCATCTCGCTCCCTCTGTTTCCCCGCTTCTTCGTGAATTAAACGGTCTTTGATCCAATTCCCACCACCATCATCTAAACTGGCCTTCAATGCCTCCCCCGCCATGGTGGTCTGAGTCCCTCTGAAAACGGGATCCGCACGTATAACCTTCTCATTTTATATGGATTCTGTCAGGTACTGTGGTCATAGTGACACCAACACAACGAATAGACCTGGGGACTTTAGAATGTGGGAAAACATTGTGTGCTTTTATTTTTTTATTTTTTTCCTATGATACGGATTTTTTTCCTTTGGCTGTTAGGGAGCTCGGAGTCTAGTCTATACCTTCTCCTAGCTTTCTTCAGAACTGGTAAGTATGTAGTTGTGTCTCTGCATTTAATTCTCAGTACTTATTCTGTTTTCCTTGCCTTTGCTTTGGTTGTCCTCTGTTTCAATTAAAAGCTGCCACAAGGGCTTTTATGGACATGCTTTTACAATTAGTGTTTAATAAGTAGTAAAGGATGAGGAACAAATATGATTTCATTTTTAAGATTCTCCAGTTCACATAAAATCATGGAATTTTAGGAGAGAAAGGGGGCTTAGAATTCTTTTAATTCAACGCCCGTATTAAGAAACAGGAATCAGAAGTTAGTTAATTTACCTAAGACTGATGTGCGGCATTCCTCTTGCATCCTGCTCTGTCTTCTCCTTTTGAGACATATCTGTATTTCAAGTATAATGTCCATCCAAATCAACAAGTAAGATTCTAGACTAGCTTTTTTATTTTGCACAATTTTCTGAAACTTTCTACATAAAGAGTGATTAAACGTTATGTGCTCTAGGGTCCAACCTCCTACTGCTGACCAATAGCAGGTCTTCCCACAAACTACTGCCCAGATGGCTGCCAAGAGAAAGCCCTTAGTCCCAGGACTCCTGCCAGGAGCCTGGCTGGAGACTGTGTCCAGGGCTAACTGTTGCCTTGGGTTATTATGTCAGGAGCTCCACCAGTTAGAAATGCTTAACCAGCAGCAAAAGAAAGAAAACTTCCAGAAAGATGAGCTGCTGGTGGTCTTGCTAAGACAAGCCATCAGGCTGAGAGAAAGATGCCCTTAATCTTTATTCTGGGTCACAATAGGCATAGCGGTAAGCAGTGATTTCCCTGTGTTGTTCACTCTAAATCACTTCTCCATCACTGAGTAATTGCCAGGGGTGATCCTGGACACATGGGTCATGTTGTGGCTGATGTACGGACCCCCTTGTGGGCTCTACACTGATAAGACCTGGCAGGTCAGCATGATGGAATGCAGAGGGAGTGTGCCTATTCCATGCAGGTAGCCAAAGATGGCCCCCAAAGAGACTCTGTGACCTGGAACTCAGTATATTCTTAGTATCCATGCTCTACTGCTAGGATGGCTAAGAGTTATTTACTAGAGTACGTTTAACAACCTCTACTATTATCAACACCAATACTACTGTCTCTAACTGGAAAAGCAGTTTGGCATTTGACTATCAAGCAACTTCAAGAGATTCAGGTTGGTGAATCTTGTCAGGAAGTTCCTTATACAGTAGAGATTGGGAGAGAATGAGGATATGACACCAGAAGTCTGGGGTCCTTAAGGTCTTTGACCAGCCATGAGTACAAGGGAACATAGTAAGAGATTCAATAAGTGAATAATGTAAATGTGAATGCTTCGGGAATGGTCTAATGCAAGAGCATTGGCTCTTCCCTCCGCACTGAAATATTGTTTCATGCACCAACAGATTCAGGTGCTTTCTGCAGCTCCTTCCCTCCCCTGAGAAGCCCCTGTCCTTTCACAACACTGCTAGGCTGAGCAGTGACTAAGGAGGTTTGGGATGAAATGCTTCACCTAGTGGTTAGAGTGATATCAATGGATTTCTGTGTGGGGCATCCAGCATCATTGCTTCAGGAATCTCCTTGGTATATTTGGGGTTTACCACCTCTACACTGTCAAGGACAAAAACTACCCACAGAGAGCAACAGTTACAGAATGGGATAGCTGCTGCCTGTCAGGTACCAGGTAAATTTTGTGGCATCCTTGCTTCCTGAATTCTCCTCACTATATTCAGAGGTCTCTAAATTGTACACTCTCAAGAACAGAAATTATCCATGAATAGCCTCAGTGAAGTGGGGACATAGGTTCCGTTCTGGTGACAAGACTAGGATTCTGTTAAATTCTCCCTTGAATTATCTTCTACTTAAACCAACATAAGTAAAAGAATGAGCAGAAACCAACCCAGCAAAGAGATACTTGCATTGACAATAGCACCATCAATCTCAGAACCAATAAGAAATTGGCAAATCGACCCTCCTTGGCATGGCCTGTGAATGCAGACCTTAGTAGAGCGAAAAGTGAGTTCGCCCCCTTCCCTTGGGTAGGACCTAAGTGACATGCCATTGCTAGCCAGCAACTTCAATCACTTAACATGGGTTGTGACTGAGCTTTAGGAGGCCCTGCATCCATTACAGGTATGGGGCAAGTTAAGCAAGTGATTTGCTGCTGACTTGGAAATACTTACGTGACTTCGGTTATTATCTCTCTGCAAGCCTAGGTGGAGCCACATCAGTATTCAGTGCCAAGTCTACTTCAAGGCAACCGAAACAATGGGACCAGTGTTTCACTGAACAGGAAAGCCAACACACAAGACGGGCAAGAACCTCCAGGTTTATCTCTCATTATCTCCTTCATGTGATGCAATCAGAATCTATTGTCCAATATACTTGGGGAGGTTTTGTATTAGCAAGTTGAGGGAAGTGGTATTAAATAAAAATAGTATGCTGCATTTCATTCCAGTCACTACTGATAATTTCTTAATTTTAAACATAGTTACAGACACACAAGAAGCTCCCTGCCCAGTGCCAATACTTCTGCTTTTCTACCTTGGCAATAGATTGCTTTTCTTCAGAGCATTGCACAGAGAGAGAAAAAAAAAGTAGAAAGAAAGACAGGGATGGGGTGATGAAGGAGGGGGGAAAGAGGGAAGGGGGGAAAGAGAGAGGCATGGAAAGAGGCGGAAAAGAGTAGGCTATTTTCCCAGCCTGCCTTGTAGCTGATCCAGTTCTGTTCCAATAGAGGGGAACAGTCTTCACTGGTTGGAATTTCCAAGCAAAGAAGTTCAAAAGTGAGTCTTTAATGAGCATGAGTCCTGCTTGTCACTCTTGATCATGTTCTTGTTTCAAATGTGTGTAGGATGTCCGCCAGTTGGCAACCATCTTGAAGGCATGTGATTGAAGATCAGACAAGCGACAGTGCAGGGGGAAGACAGGGTTCTGAGCTCCTGAAAACATCAGGGGACTGTGATGTCAGCAACTGGACGCCAGTTTCTCCCACTTTACTATAGTATGCTACTGTTTTAAGGGCCGGATATAATACAGAAGGGGGATATGCTGGCCTGAGTCACAGGTATTAGTTCATGCCTTTGGGTGAACAATAAAATCTTTGGCAAACTTGCTTTCTATCTCATGACCTTGGTTCTCCTCTCTATGAATTAAATAAACAGGTCAATTTCATTTTATACTTGTGATTTTTTTAAACAACTGAGAATGTTTTGTGGAATATTGTCTTAAATGTTCATGTAAAAAAAAAGGAAATAGTGGATTTTGACTTATTTGTTTTTAAAATAAAGACAGCAAGAGTGACAGAGAGAGGGAGGGGGGGATAGAAATCACAAAGCAACAGATGAAACCGCAAAAAAAGTGTCAGTTAAAACAAGTAATGATTTAATGACCGTGGTCACTACAAGAAACTAGCTGGGCATTATTCACACACTTACAATTCTAGTACTCTGGAAACTCACAAACTGGAAGACCCCTGGGGTGTATAGAGAGAGACCCAGAAAAAAAATAAGGAGGGCATTAGGAGAAAGGAAAGATGAAGGAGAAACAAAAAAGAGGAAGGAAACATATACAGATAAGAAGGAAAGGGAGAGGGTAGGGAAGGAAGGATAGAGGAAGAAAGGCAGAAGGAAAGATTTCAGCCCAAATCTGAGATTCTGTGACAATGACTGAGAAACAGAGGCAACAAAGAGCTGTCTTCACCTGTTATAGCTCCATTTGGAAAGGAAGCTCAAGGGTTTGGGTGGACAGCAGGGAAGAAATGAACCCAGTTCAGGCTGTGCTAAGGACTCATGACTGAACATTAGCCCATTTGGGACAGCACTGGATCAGAACAAGCTCAATACAACAGAGGCAATAATGGATTTGGGAAAAAAAAAAAAGCATCCTCCTCCCTTTGCCACACCCCCATCCCTTCCCAAACATCCCTCTTGTATGCACCACACTTCTGCAAGGTACATGATTCAATCCACAATGACTGGTCATCTACTGTTAGTGTGCTGTCTTGCTAGGGATCGGAGGTACTCTAACAGCAAAAACTACAAGTGTATTAAGGTTCCTGTGAGGAATTATGCTTAAACTCATAATTACAACAATAAAGACCATGAAAACTCAAGCTCGCAGTTACATGAAGCATTACGCTAAGAGAGCATTGAAAACTTAAGCTTCAACAAAGCAAGGCTAGAAAACAAAATGCTTTCCCAGTTTTAATTTTTCTTATAGTGCTCCATTATGATATGACAATGAATCGAAGCCCTGGGCCCACATGTAAGTACCCACTTCACATGGAGAGTTGGGAGAGAATAATCAGATCCCCATAAAGGTGTTTAGTGCTGTTGGATAGCTATTGACCAACACCATGGGATCGGATTCTCCCATTTCACGATTTATTATAACCCACAAAGGCTTCATCCTGCAAGACATCCAATAATGAAAAAAAGTTTAAGTTTACAAATAAGCATCACTCTCAGGCTCACAGCTAATCTGTGTACTAGCAAAGAAAATAAGAAAGAATTAAAGATATCAAATATAAATGTGTATCATGAAAAGTAATGTGTCCCACAATGGCAACCAATTGATTATCAGTCCATTCACAAGAATCAAAAAAAAAAATTATATGTCTTATAAAGTCTACAAGAAGTTTTCATGTTTCTGCCTGGCAGGTACCTTCCAATCTCCACCTCCCATGCCCTTTATCAAGCTGAAACAAAATCATCTGGAATGGAAAAAAAAAAATCCTTGATAGGCCTTTCAAACTAACCTTGTGAAAACAGATATATGTCCAAGCCTATGGTGACAAGCAGTGTTATTATCTTCCTTCCTCTAATATTTAACCAATCTAAACACTCAGGGGGAAAAATGTTATCTGAAATCCAGCCACTTTATAGGCATTCACTTAGTCTTCTTTAGATGACTGGCCTAGCTTTGCGCACAAGTATCTCAAACACTTGTTTGAAAAGGCTTTCTCAAGTGAGTAGACAAACAGGAGAAGTGTTCTTTAGCAATCCCTCCCTCTAAGCCTCCAATGATGCTATCTTCTTGTACTTTAGTGAAGGAAAAGATAAATAGGATCTGTGCCATGCCCAGCTGTGTTGTTCTTGAGCTGTGGAATTCACAAAAGGAAAATTCTAAATCACACATTTATCAGTGGCCAAGCTTGGTAAAGCAAATAGATTTTAGTCTCTTGAGTTTGCTTCAATAAAAGATTAACTGTTGATAGTGCAACATACCACACTCAACGTATTTATGAATAATCAAAGTTTGGAGGAAGGCCTGGCCCTTTAAGAGCATTACCTACCAAACATGTGCTAGTGGTATTTATATATCTTCCCATATTTTCTATCATATATTCAGTACTGAATGAATAATTAGCCTTTACAAAACATGTATTCAAAAGCACCGGTTACCAGTGCTTCCTTAAGAATTTTAGGGAGAAAGATAGATATTGGGGGCAGGATACACTGTTGTTTTTTTATATGTACAGGATCAAATCAGCAAACATCATCACATGAGGCCTAGAGGAGTCACGGCGAGGCTCTGCATTGTCAAGGACTTCTGTGGGGAGGAGAGGGGTGTCATGGTGTCTTACCCCACTCATGACTAATGCTTTGCACCTGTATATGAGATTATTCCCAGTGCACACAAAACCCCCTCTCTTCTGTTTACTTTCGTGTCCTAATTCTATTCCTAGGTGGCCAGGCTGCCATTCCGCTGCCCTCCTTGTCTCAGTTAATGCGCCAAGGCACGCTGAATGCTCTGTCTACTCGAGAGAACATATTAGTTAATGATTACACAGGAGCCAGAGTCCCTGCACCACATTTTTAATGCTCTGAAAAAGATTGCTAATTTCTCTACCCTACATCTTTGGGTATAGCTTTCTTTTAAAAACTCAAGGTATTTTTTAATACTTCTCATCAATGAAGCAATATTCTCATTAGCAAATCTGAATACACTGGACACCGTGTTCTAGCAAAGGCTGGTATCATAAAATCAAAGTGCTGGACTCAGTTATAATAAAGTCAAAGCATACTGTTGGTACAACATAAGAATAAAATTTATATCCAGATAACTCCCTTGGATTCCTGGCAGCCTTTAGCCAGTTTGGAATGTGCCTCTTCATTTGCTGGCATCCTGCTCAGTAACCATTCTCCTCATTCTCATGGTCTTAGGGATTCTTAATCTAATCTCACTTAATTCTAAGAAAATGTAGGTATCAGTAGTTTCTGGTAATAAGTGTATTCTTAACAGCCATGCCTATAGAACCCCAAAGCTAATTACCTATTTATTTGGTATGTCCTCTAATTATGTGAACATTTTGGGTTCCTGGATTAAACCTGGACTTTGAAAAGTATGTGGGTTTTTGCTATGAAGGCATACCTTGCCTCCAAATGGGCTAAAAAATTCTTTATGTCTCAATCTTCCTTTAGTAGCAGCTCAACACACACACACACACATACACACACACACACACACACACACACGTGCACACATATACAAGCGCACATGCTATAGTATTCAAACAGTTGACCCAGGGCATAGGTGTTGTGTGAACTATCCTTACAGATTCCTTTAAAAAGGAATCATTGGATGTTTTGTATTAAAAAAAATATATGACCCAAGAAAATGGACAACGGGTAGTGCTTCTGAATTCACTGGCCACAGTTAGACAATGTTCAAGCCTATAGCTGGGCATCAGACTCTGGCTAGTAACTGACAAATCTTTAGCACTATGGGTTGGTATCTAGTTATCCAGCTAGTTACATTGAGCTGATAAAAACTTCAGTGGAGAACAGGAGTAAGCACTCAAACTAAACATAGCTGAACAACCAAATAGTTCATCTTCAAGATGACTGAACCCCAGCACATAGAAACTTCACAGCCCTTGTTTATACATGCAAATACATACCCATAAACTAAGTGTGCTATTTATGTGTCAAATCACAGTGTGAATTTTACATATGGATATATATATATATATATATATATATATATATATATATATATATATGGTATTAAACATAATACCCAGTAAGGTTAGTCATACAGTGAGGCTTTGAAAACAGAAGTTTTCAAAACTGTGGTGGCTATCCTTGTTTGTCAACCTGTCTACATCTGGAAGTAACTAAAACATTTGTGAGGGATTCTGTCCTAATTCAATCATTTGAAGTAGGAAGACCCACTTTTAATCCGGATCTTTTGGGATAGGAAGATCCGCCTTGAGTCTGGGCCACATCTTCTGCTGGCAGCCTGTATAAAGGACATGGAAGAAGGAAGCTCTGCTCTTTGTCTGCTTGCCCTCACTCCCGCACTGGCATGAGAGTCTACTTCTTCAGGATTCTGAAGACTAGCTGAGATATCTAACCTTGTGGGGCTGAACAACTAAGCCACTTATTATGCCTATGAAGACTGATGCTTAATACTCATAATCACCACTACCATTAAGACCATGAAAACTCAACCTTATGCTTATGGGAAAACATAAGCTGAAAAAGGGGGGGGGGGGTTGAAAACTGAAGTTTGAAAAACCAAGACAAGATAGTGAAATCTTTATCCAATTTTAATTTTTTTTTACTCTATTTATGCTAGGAAAATGATAACAATAAGTGGAGTCCCTGGCCCCAGACATAAGCACCCACTTCACGGAGAGAGGAAAACAGTAGTCAGATCCTACAAAGGTGATCAACGCTGTGCCATATCTGTTGGCCAGCACCATGGGACTGCAGATGGCTTGCTGGCTATGCATCATTCAGGACAATCCAAGTCTGGAAATGCCATCTGCCCTCTGTGAGAGCCACTCCCTCACATCAAAGGATTGCCCCAGCAGGGCAGGCGCAGGATGTATGGGCCTGAGCACAGCCACATCTTCACACCATGTAGCCAAATCGTTTTGATAAGGGCCACAGCCTCATTCCCAGGCCTCTCTCTCCTAAAGCATAGCTTGCTCAATGTTAAAATAAGCAAAGAATCACCAAACTACCGAGCCAAACAATTGCTTATTCAGAAAGCCAGAAAGGGGAAGGCAGCAGTGGCTCCCCGGTGCTAAAACAACAGCCCCCCCAAAAAACTACTTTCCTGGTTTATAATTTTTTAATGCTGGCATTTTAAAACCAGATATTTATTGCTCTTTTAAAATGTCTCACGGTAACGTTTTCAGTTCTGCAACAGTGCCGCTACATTCCAAGGCCAGCTATCGTACACTGCCCATAAAAAAAATTAACACTACCAAGGCCATTTTTCCTGTGCTTAAGCCTATTCCAATGAAAACCACCCTATAGGCATAAACCTGATATTGCTGTTCACCACACATTAACTCAGAGTTCCTCCGGGTGTGACGCCCAGGTGACTCCTGCGATGCAGATTTCTACAGATCTGGCTAGAAACCTGCATGATTGAGCACCGCACTCATGGCGGAGTACAACCATTGATCTTCTCTTATTTTACCCAATCTGCGCTTAGTCTTAGAAGATTAACCCTTTGGCAGTGCGAGTTCACATTGCTAAACACAAAAAGAGTCTCTCCTGTGGCTAGGGAGAGTGCATTAGTTTTCCACGTAGGACCTAGGGACTTCTGGGAGTCTGACATGATTCATGAGAGGCAGAGAGAGAACATGGCTGAGATGGGAGTTGGGGGAGAAGTGTGGGCTCTGCAAGAAACGAGCTCAGAGAGTCCTAGAGCTAAAGGGAACTTAGACATCACTTCTGCAAGCTTTCAGCACACTGCCACTAGTGACAGGGACGGCATCGTTCTTTCTTTCATTGCCCCAGAGTGTTCAAGAGGTAAAGGAAATAGGGGTGGAAGGAACATGGCTCTAGAGAACAAAACACTCTATTATTATAAAGAAACCTGGAAGTAAATGAGGACAGAATCCATGGTGCGAAGATGGTCTCTGAACCGTTCTCTGAGACAGTCCTGGTTTCAATTCTCGACTACATTTTGATGCTAAGAAAACTACCTTAGAAGCTGAGGCAGGTGGTGCCCATACAAGGGAAATATTGAGGTAGGACAGCATGGGGCTGGAACGACGGCTCTTCCAAGGGACCTGGGTTTGATTCTCAGCACCCACATGGCATTTCAGAACTCTCTGAAATCCCAGGCCATGGAATCTGAAGGTCTCTACGCACACTAGGCATGCCCCAGTATAGTGCATGTGTAGAGACAGTACCCAGACACATAAAAAATAAAATTAAATTAAAAAATAAAAGAGGAAGCAAACATTGGCACACCTGCACAGCACCTACAACCTTCCAAAACTTGGCGGCTTCACATTCAGTTCAGCCTTCTGTCTGTCACTGCAGTTCCCCGCACCCCGTCGTCTCTCACACTTTCCAAATAGAAGGGAAAGGTCACAGGGTGGGTGCCAGATGCAGGAGGTCAACCCAATCCTGCCACATCTGGTAAGAAGAGCAAGGGGTGGGGGTGGGGTGCCAGGGAATTGAGGAAGGAGCTGATTGTGGTGCCTTCCGGGAGGGAAACAGGGTGAAGAGAGGAACAAGCTCCCAGTTAACTTCTGTCCAGGCATCTGTGTCCCAAGCTTGGGAGTGTGAAAACGAGACGGTCCTGGTCCTGTGCAAATGAGGTAGACAGCTGCAGGCTGCACACCCAAGAAAAACAGGAATTGTATGTGTGGGCTGTGTTCAGCTTACCCACATGCTGTTCTATAGGAACCCTTGAACATTTAGAGAAACACATTTTCTACAGGATCCCCTGGTCACGAATCAGCCACCTTTTACAGTTCAGTACATCTACTCAAAGCAGGGAGCCTGAAACACGCATCTCTGCCCTCACCTTACATACTTCACGTCACAGATTTCAAAGACACAATAATCACACATACCATAGAAGCCCTCAACTAAATTACCTGTGCCTCTCTCGATGAAGATATCATCACAAGGAATGACGTTCATCATGCTCTTACATAGAAACCAGCAAGCCGCGTTAATAGGACATGACCAGGAAGAGAAGAGAACATAGTCTCCACCATCTATGCTGCGACTAGTCAATAATTATCTAGGTGGTATCAGTTGTGTTTTCTGTGCATCCTGGTTGGCCTCTAAGTAAAGAGAAGCAGTGGAGGGCCTGGGAACCCTGCGGTCCCTCTGTAGGAGCATTATCTCAGGCGGCCTGTGTGAAGATGGGGTGTGTATGCAGTCAGTAATCTACATGTTTACTGCCTTCAAATTTATCCACTTCTGGAGAAGAGTTGCTCATCCTAATCACATTCAAAGGCCCCACAGGCAGCAGGAAGTGCCACTTATCAGCAATTTCTTTCTTGGAAACACTAAAGGAAGATGGCTTTGTCCCCATGTGCTGTCCTGGTTTCATGGAGGAGGGCCTCTATGCAGGAAGTACTTAAAGGTTAACAGGCATAAAGGACCGTGTCACACCTCTCCAAAGCCCTTCGGAGATCAATAAAAATGAGTGTCACTTTAAAATAATGCCTGATTTAAAAAAGAAAAAAAAAAGAAGAAGGAAGGCCCATGTGTTTGGTAAACATCACTGCTGAGATCTAAGTAAGTTTGATCATAGAAAAGGGAGAGATTCTCTATGGACCTTCATGGTGCGCCTCGCACACTCTGGTGTTTTCTTATTTCATGCTGCTAGAGTGGTTTAAAGGGTAAGTTGCCCAAAGTACCCATTAGCCGAAAGCAGCCAAAGAGTCTGACCAGGAGAAATCAAAAGACACATCTCAAAGGCAGGACATCTGTCCAGAATGGATAAGGCCTTGGGTCAGGTATCCTACAAGGAAGAGGGTGGAGGAAGGAAACATTAAAATCAAATAAGCATCCCGACTTGAATGCAAATTCGGAAGGCAAATTAAATACCAGTACTTACAAACGAAAGTGCTATTATAACATAAATGACTGAGGCTCTCTAGATCTGCATAAATCTGGCAAAATGACCTATGGCTACAGGACTAAATAGAGTATCACTAGTCACATATGACTATTTGAATACAAAGTATCCAAAATCGATGTCCTTATTCCTACTGATGCTCAGTGGGCATGCAGCAATGGCAGCGCCACATTGGCTGGATTTTCATCACTACAGAGAAAGCAAACCCTCATTCCAGGGCACATGACCAATTTTGTAGTGAACACTGATGTGTGACTTGCTAAAATACAAAGTGCGGCCCATACAAGTGCATAAAGGGGATGGCAGATTCAAATCATAAAGAACCTTGGGTTTTGCTGTGGCTCAATTCTGACTTTGAGGAAAATTTTACAGAATATAAGTGAGATTTTGTTTAGCTAAGTGATGGCTTCAGGGGGAAAAAATCTCAATTGTTTATTTTCTAATCTTTTCTATGTGAAAAAAATCCCCTCCACGTCTCTCTGCTCTTTCTCATGTGTGTGTAAGTGCTTACATGTTTGTGTATGTGTTTGTGTATATTTATGTGTCCTCATGTATATTCATATAAGCACATTTACACATACACAATGGCCCTCTGGGACAGTCACAGCATCCAAGAACCTGCTAAAATATTGTCCAGTAGCTTGAAGTACAGACACTAAAGCAAGATTTTTTTTTTTTCTTTTAAATCATGGAGCTGGAGAAACAGTTCAGATGATGAAGTGCTTAGGGACCAAGCATGATGACCTGAATCCAATCTCTAGCATCAAAGCCAGGCATGCTAGTCCATGCCTGTAATCCCAGGACTGGGGAGGCAGAGAGCAGAGTGTCCACAGGGTTTCCTATCCAGCTGTTCTACTGAAGCAGCTAGCTCCAGTCTCAGCCAGAGACCCTGTCTCAAAAATAAGGGTGAGATGATCGAGGAGGGCCGTCTACCCCAGCCTCTAGCCTCTACACACACATCCTCTATTCCTACAGGAATAAATATTTAAACGCATTTCACCATGGGAATATGCTCAAGACTGAAGCCATTATCCAGGTGTTGTCAGGAGGCCAGGCTCTGAAAAGTCTCCTGACTTGCATGTTTAATTAAGGAGCTATCTTGAGAGAAAGAAAGATTGATAATGTTCCAAGGTCATTTTCTGTGCAGGAACATTGTTATGCCGGTGAATATCTTAGTTTTCCAAAGATATACAAATGCCAGCTTAAAATGCACTATTTGACCTCACCCTCTTCCTCTTTTTCTGTTGCACTGCAACTGTTTGATAATGAGGGTATCCACATGCTCACATAACTGCAACTGTTTGATGATGAGGGTATCCACATGCTCACATAACTGCAACTGTTTGATAATGAGGGTATCCACGTGCTCACACATACAGGGGCAATCCCACCATACTATTACTGGTCCTCTTGCCCAGAAAGAAGCCCAAAGAAGCTATAGAATGAACTATGGAGGAAATCAACTTGTAGCATTGGGTGTAACACCAGTATTAAAAAGTATAGCTGACTATAACTAATCAAATGGCAATAAATTAAGATAATTGCTATTCACATAATTATAAACATTCACAATTATGTCAACCATAATATTGAATTTTACTGCATTGATGACACGTTCTTTTTCTTAATGCAAACGGCGTTATTTCTTCTTACTAGGGAATAGCCACTGAGATGGCCCACTTCTGAGGCTTTTTACTACTGCAACTAAAATCCAGGTTCGATAGGATAAGAGTTATTTAAATGCACATACCACCTCACCCAGCACTGTAAAGTATAAAGTATAAAGTATACCCTTTTTCTGCAGTAGCTACTGAGCCTGGACCTTGAAGCAGATGGTATTTTAAAAGGGAGGGAGGGACCAGGTATGGTGGCACAGGTCTGTAAATCGGCACTCAGAAAGCTGAGGCCGGAGAGTCCAAGTCCCAGGTTAGACTGGTCTACAATGTGAATTCGATGACATAATGTTATAGAACAGGACCTCAGCTCAGAGAAACAAGCCAAAAGAGAGTGGAAGAAAGAACGGGTTTTTACAGTGTGAAAGAACTCCTACCCCTGACTGTTTTTGAAATAGTCATCTTAACACAGAAATTATACAGGACTACAACTTTGTTCATAAATCCTCTATATATGACAAACCAGCCTGAAGCTCCACATGCCACACCCAAGTGTGTGCTCCCTCCTCTGCAGCCACATTCAGTATGACCGGAAGGTGTGTTAAACGACTTGATGTTTCTAAAGTGCTTGGGAAGTGTATGGGGCAAACTGTGAGCAACTGAAGTATTTGTTCTCAGCGTGAAGATCAATATATTTAGTGAAAGACACAAACTTCAGAAAGATACGCACATATATGCTTATCTATGCGAGAGAGAGAGAGAGAGAGAGAGAGAGAGAGAGAGGGAGAGAGAGAGAGAGAGAGA
>NC_034593.1:24848377-24876703 GCF_900095145.1 Mus pahari
GAGAGAGAGAGAGAGAGAGAGAGAGAGAGAGAGGAGTTCTAGGGTCCAGTTGCCCACTTTTCATTCAAAAAATGAGAAGTCTTTTGAAACCACAATAACAGGCAGCACAGCATTAGAGAAAGGATGGGCAGGCAGTGAGATCTCCATCAAGGTTAAGATTTCCTTCTTCCCTGCTCCTTAGAAGTAGCTCCGTTGGTTGTGAACTCTAGAAGCTGATGGGCAGCTTAAATGTGTAACCCTCCTTGAGAACAAGACCTGTGAAGAGACTGTTCCTAACTTTAAAAAAAGATGGAAACTTCCGAGAGGCAAGAGAAACGACAGGGGGGACGAGAGTCCACTCTGCTCGGTTGAGTTCTAACTTCGCTGTTCCATGTGGAAGCCCCTTGTCAGACATATCTTAATTTATAGCAGAAACAAAGGGAAGGGACTGTGCTCCACTGCACAGAGGGTTCAGGAACGAACCCACAGACAGGGTGCTTTGAGCAGCTCTGGCAGTCTCTCCCAACTGAGCATGAGCCAGTCCCTTAACCTCCTTTGCTCCCTGTTCCAGAGGCTGGGGACAGACAGTCTTTTATTATTTCTGCATTGCCTAATAGGGGCCCTCTCTTCAGGAGCATGCATGTCTTTTACAAATGACGCTTCCTTTGAAGACAGGCAAGAGATCAGATTAAGCCTTTCAAAATATATTACTTCTGCTTCCTCCTGGTTCCCTGTTCTCGCAGTACTGAATTCTCCAAGGGGTCCCAGATGTGAACTCTGCTCCAACCCCTAAACAAGGCTGCAGCGAGGGAACTCATTCCACAAAAACATTCTTCTTGACTCCCAACCAGGGTTTCTCCCAGAGAGATGCCCTTTCCCATCTGCCCCAGCAAAATTCAAATCCACTCCATTAATCATGCAAGTCTCAGGATTGTGTTCCCTAACCCTGAGGAACTCTTAATTGCACTTGAGTTGAAAGTGAACCAATTTGATTCCTCTTATGGGGGAACTATCAGAGGTGCTACACTGAAAGCGTCTCCCAGAGTCACTGAGGCAAAATAAAAGTCTCTGGAAACATGTAATGTGCAGACGATAGCCCGGATCCTATGGAGAGTTCATTGTCTGTGGCTCTCACCAGAGTATGTATTGATTTAGAAACAATTGCTCCATTATTTCTATTTTCTCATTAAGAACTATATTTAGCCTTAAGCCTCTGACACCCCTGGACCACCATAAGAATTCTATGTCAGGTCTTCATTGGGTTTGTTTGTTTGTTTGTTTGTTTGTTTTAAATCTTCTCTAATGGTTTTGTCATTTTGCATAATTGGAGAAGTCCGGCCCCTCTGAATCAGGTTCTAATCCCAAATGCCTTTAGCTGGGATCATGTTTATTTTTAGCACTTAAATGTAAAACTTAAACCACAGGGTGCCAAATGGACTCAATAAAAACTTAGTGGCTTCCCAATTTATTTTAGGAATTCTAACAAAAAAAGTCAACAGAGAAAATTAAAGCTTTAGTGGAATCTCAGATGCATGTGAGAGCTACTGAGCGTGGTCACAGAGCTCGGCTTCATTCAGCACACTCGCCCATGCAACCATGAGATCGTTCTCAGCAATCCTCTGTTGCTTTGTCTGATAACAGGGCTAGAATCCAGACAACCTAAGAAAAAGGTAGAGCAGAGCAGTTGAATTAAGCAGCTTTTGGGCCAGTGTGGGCCAGCTCTACCCAGAGAGAGTAGCAGGCTCCTGGTACATGACAAACTTGCTCTCCTCTGGTCAGCCTCCCTGCCTTATCCCCAACTTTAGGGTTTATCTGACCTTGAAGAGACAAGCCAGATACTGGGAATGGTCCAATTATTTCTAGAGTGTTGAGATAGTTAGATGAAGTGACCAGTTCTGTGTGCTGTTGGCATGGCCTACAAATTCTATTTCTAAGCATTCTATCCAAAAAATGGTAGCAGATTTTAATCATCACCCTAACAAGGACTTCAGCCAGTTAGACCCACATTGCTACCCCTGACTACACATTACAATCTTCCTTTGGGTCTCCCTTGTATTTAGAATCTGATGACTTGTTCTTCAGGGTCTAGTCACAGTTTCAATGCAGTGCATATAGGTTTATGTCTGCAGATGTGAAAATAGAACTCTAGACATACATTTTTGCTTCATTCTAAAATAAACCAAGGGAGTGGCTAATGGTTTAATTAGTTGATGTCTGCTTGTTTAAATGTTTTGAAGTCTCGTCAAATATTCGCCTACATGTTAATAAACAATAAGGTTGCTACTTAGTTTCTCTTCTTAAACAAAACATAGTGCATGATAATATTGCCACAGAACAAGCTTCTTCCTTTGATTTCTGACGTGGTGTTGCTCCCACAAAGACGAAAGCAATACTAGTGTTTCATCATTGTGGCGCAGGGTTAAGAGTTTTAAAAGCACCACCTCTCAAAATTCATCCACAGTGATCTTGGTTGTAACGTTGTCCTACAGACAGAAACTACACAACAGAGGCAGAAGAGAAGACCTGTGTGACAACTCTCATTATCAACCAGGAGTCACCTACATGCTAACTCTTGTGAGTGAGACACAGAAGCCAGAAAGGAAATGGAAAATCTCTGGAACATTCCACAAGGCGGGGCTTAGAACCCAGAGTCCAAGGCATGGCTTGCTGTTATTTTTAACAGGTCGTTGGTCAAGATCAGATAAATCAACTCTCCTACAATGTTCATAATTTCCATGCATGTCTCTAACCATGCAAAAAGTGTGTTGGACAATTTTTGTGAAATGGAAGCAAATATATATGGTGAATTACATTGCTTTCTTTTACATTCCCGACTATTTACTACCTGATATACTAATCCAACAGTGACTGTAGTTACACCAGGTACCTCACCATATCCATTAAGTAAATATTTATGGTGTGCTCATTCTGTGAGAAACAGTGCCAGGTGTTAAACAAACACAGAGAATGAATACACTTGCATGCACGTGCACACACACACACACACACACACACACACACACACACACAATTTAAGACCCCAACACTTCCTTGTAAACAATCACGTTTAAAAATTCTAAAACCTTGTCTTGTTAAACCTGGCAAAGAATTAGATCTAGACATGGAATTCCGTGGAAGCAGAAAAGCAAACACGTTATATTTGTGTAAGGAGACAGCCAAGATGGAGGGTGCGTAGGCTAGGGTTGCAAAGGGTTGAGACAAACAGCTACAGCAGAGGTGAGATCCCAAGGTACGTGACTCAAAAGTTGCAGTATTTCCTATTGAAAATGGAGGTGCTCTGCACCCCCCCCCCACCTCACTCTCTGGCTTCTCCATCCTATTTTAAATCCTCTAGTGTCATTAACAGTGAATGCCACATGGTGAGATGTTGTTTGCACCAGAATGGGTTTATGGCAATGGAGAAGACTGATGGCAAGAACGGATGCCAACTGTTTCCCAAGGGAGGCTTCCATAGCCCAACGAGAGATGTGCAAGTCCTGAATAAAACAGCTGAGTGGCAGCAAAAGCGGTGCATGGGAGAGCGGTGCATGGGAGAGCTGTGCATGGGAGAGCTGTGCATGGGAGAGTTGTGCATGGGAGAGCTGTGCATGGGAGAGCTGTGCATGGGAGAGCTGTGCATGGGAGAGCTATGCATGGGAGAGCTGTGCATGGGAGAGCTGTGCATGGGAGAACTGTGCATGGGAGAACTGTGCATGGGAGAGCTGTTTAGGAGGGAGGATGACAAACTTCTTCCTGGCTTTCGTGCTTTGCCTCTTCCTCTAACAGGTCATAATGATGAACCTTTGATATTTGAGCCATCTCATTTTAGTGGTCCTGAACCCAGTCCTGCACAGGAAGTTGTAATGAGGAAGGCTCTGACTACTCAACTGTCTGCAAGGAAAAGTATCAGCACGGACTGGGAACCCACTAGAAATGGAGACCTGTCAGCTCCCACTTTCAAACTGCTGACTGAGAGCCTGCGCTTTATAGGGTCTTCAGGTGAGTCTCAGACAAGGCATACGCCGAATCTCATGGTGTAGAAGGCGGCCCAGGCTCTTTAACGCACTACTTAAAAATTTCCATTATTTTCCTTCATAAAACCCAGCAAAATACGCAGGTTGGTTATAAGCTATAGCTGTCATAACCTAATGTGAGCTGGAAAGGGCAACTTGACAGAAGTAAGGTCATCTTGTTCTTGTTGTCTGATAAAGCAGACACTTTGTGTAACACTCTTTGAACCCTTTGTGTGGAAAGTTCAAAGGTACACATTTTCAGACAAAATGGGAATAATTTAGTCATCTAATTCTGTGAATTATAAAATCCCTTCTTCTCAAATACAGACAGGAAGATGGTGGTCATTCCCAGCCTTGTGTCCTAAACAAGACCACAGAGCTTATCCTAACTGGGTATAGATGTGGAGTATGATAGGGCACCTGGTCACTGGCAATAAAAGGTGACATCAAAGCAGCAGTAATGGCTTTCAATAATTTCCAGTGCCTCCGTGAACCATCGTCTGCAACCCCTGGCATAGTGAGCACACACCTTGAGGATCGCATTTTGATTTCTGAATGAGAAGTGTGTCCCACAGGTGGAAAGTCTTATGACATCGCATATGACGTCGTGTATGCCTCCTTCAATCACCTCCAGAATTTAAACCAAGTGACCCATGTGCTTCTCAGGATCAAGGGCTTTATTGTCTCTTTATGTCACGCTGATAATGTAAATTTCATTTAGAACATAGATATGTAGAACAGACAAGGAAAGGGAAGGCAGGGTGAGGAAAGAAAATGCATATGAATATTTCTTAAAGATTATAGCTATAATAATAGAAAATAGTTCTCATGAAGGAAGAAAGTCAATCACACTGGTAATAATAAAAATGTTAAAAAGCCATGTGACAACAAGACAGTATCCACCTCACTGTCATCTGTCAAGGAGGAATCTAAGAACAGTTCTCATCTCCAGAACCTCAGGGTATAGTTTTGTTGGAATCTCTTTGTTGAAGGACAATAGCCCACTTTTACTAGTAAGTCATCACATCCCTTTTGAGTGCACTTACATGGTAGTCCCTTAAAACCATTCACCTTGCCCACAGTTCATGGAAAAGGAAACAGAGACACGGTTACATAGACACTGGCCTCAAAGCTGCCTCCGATCACCAGTGCCTTTGTTCAAACTCAAATGTCTTTTCTTTCTGGCAAATAAATTTTACTGATAGTTGGTAATACTAATATTTGTGTCATGTTATCAAAAACATTTCCCAAGACTCATGGTCGCAGCATTATCAATAATAGATTTATCTGTGACATCAAAGTTTGGGTGCAATAAGCTTATCAGCAGCTCCACTAGCTGCACTGTCAGCTTGTACAAAAGGCGCTTTGTGTAGCATGGCCCAGTTATGCACAGTTCCTTCAGGTGCACAGGCCAATCGCTGGTGCCAGGTTCCATGCCCAGCCCATTGGGACCCCACACACCAGCACTGCCTTTTATACTCAGAGCTAAGCTGAAGGAAAACTAACGTCCCGATCCTCATGTTCTGACACCCAATGCTCCTAGACATTTTAGCATGGCATACGAACTCCATTTCATTCTCAAGGTCACATTTAACTCGCCTCCTTCTGGGTCGAGGGAATCCTGCTTGTTTAGACAAGGATCCCTGCCCACTCTGGACAGGAATGTCCCTTAGCCCCAAAAGTCTATTTTTGCCTTAGCTTAATCTTAAGGGTCTCCAAGTTTTAGCATGGTAGAGAAGGATCTTCCCAGCCCCACCTGGATCATTCCCATCCCTTAACAAATAATCAAGCCTATTTCATCATCTGAACTCTCACACAAGACCTAGGTCGCCCAGGGGTGCCTGTGACGCGAATGTTGACATCCGTTTCCTTAAAACATATGTGGGCATTCCAAGATACATGTATGTATGTGCATTGGCCAGTGCAGAGATGCATGTCACATTATGTTCTATTCACAGAAGTTATGTATAATGGGCCTTGTTGTCACTTCTTAAAAACAGAACTACACATTATAGTGGTTGAGGGAAAGTCCCACTGCTTCTGGGACTGCTTGCATGTGTCTGTGATTCCAGCACTTGGAGAGGCTAATGCAGAAACATCTCAATTTGGGGGCCAGTTTGAGCTAAGCAGTAAGACTCTTTCACAACAGTAACAGCAATTGTAATAGTAATAAATCATATCATATAATTTTTTCATTTACCATTTCTTATGTTTGTGTTACCACAGATTTGTGTGGGTCTAGGACACTTTTGTTGCTAGAAATATCAGCATTGTAGCCACCTCAGTGACTTCTGGAAATGGAGGAGGGGAAGTTCGTCTTCTCATCATGACCCAGAATGTGGCCTTCATGGCGTGACTGGAGGCTGTGCCTGGAAGTGACTCTTTCATCACCAGGAGAAATCTGACCCTTCCCTTCAGACGTGTGGAAGAAGTTTAAAAAGCTCTTTATTTTTCTTTTCTTTACCAAGTATCAAGCTTTCCATTCCTTCCCACATTACACTCCAGGAGCCCTCAGGAGGTGCCTGGGCCATGGTGCAGCCTATGTAAAGCCCTGCAGTGCTGTAGTGAGCAGGAAGCTCAGGCAGATGGACATGTGGCAGGACCCAGCCATGCTTTTCTCATGGCATTCATCCCCTGGTTCTTATGAAACCTCCCATGCTGGGACAGATCCCAACACAGCCTTGCATCCCACCAAAAAAAGACATTGCTGGCCTCTAACCCCAACACATCATTGAAGGCGCTGACCTAGAACTGCATAAGCATTATATTCAAACAACCCGGTCAACTGGCTTTGCATGTTCTAGCAAGTAGCTGTCCTAAACTTCCTTCACATGTGGTTTCTGGTATGCCTTCAGCATAGCCCAAGGCTGAAAGAGACAGGACCAATGGAGGGGAAAGGTGAAAGAAGCCAAGGAAACCTCCACTCAAACAATATTGTTTTTTGAAAAAAAAAATGCTGATTAGCTAAGGTAAGATGTTCTCTCAGTTTCCCCCAGAGTTTTATCTTTAGAGATAGAATCACAGCGTATGACCAAGTCTTAACTGAGTGTTTGGGGTTGATTGGTATTTCTTGTTCATATGCCTCTGCTGTGGCGTTTCCTTGGAAGGGGGGGGTCACATTCCAATGTCTTAATGGGGTGTAATCAGTAACACGTTCGCTTCAGGCCTCATAATGATGATGCCATTAACTGCATTCACCCCCAAATCCTTTAAAACAGCTGTTTTCAACCAACTTTCGCTGTGAATGTACTTTTGTGTGTTTAATGCACTTGGCGAGCATTTGAGAAAGGCCTTGCCTACTGTTTTATTTGTTTCCATTTATGAAAACATGCATTCGCTATGAAAATCAGATGCCTTTGTAAAGTTATCAAGGATCCCATAAGAAAACTCGATCCTGTCTGCGCCGTAGGCAGTGATTTCAGAAACACTTTCAATGCAATATGCTAAGGACCCCCCCCCTCATGCCTTTGTCTAAATGGAGAATGATCTCCAGCTCTTTGTTGGGTAGGATCAGAGGGAATATATTGCACGATCTGAGGTTAATAACAAACCCAGTGTGACCGGCAAAGATTTCCATCTACACATCACCTGAGCCCTGTTATATGTGTCACTCTCAGACCTTTATTCAGAAACTCAAATTTTTTTCTTTCCTATGGGGTCCCACTAAGCACAGATCATCTTCCTTTCCAGTACCCAGCCTGGAAGAAGGCAACACACTCTCAGCTGGCAGAAGCCCTTCCGGGGCTAACTAGACTCCCTGTAAGCAACGAAACCCAAGCACGACAGCCAATCACCATCGTATGTTGAGCAGTACAATTAAGAAAATTTACCGTTCAATCCATGCTCTATACTCTCCGAAGGCAAATGGTGGTTGCTACTTGACTGTTCGGGGGTGGGGGGGGCATTTGCTGTGATCGGGCCATGCAAATAAGAAACAAGAAGGGAGACCCACAGCAGATATCCACTCTAGGCAGAGCCAGGAAGCAGGTTTCACTCTTCCCTGTTACCAACTCCCTTTTCCTGGTCTCGTGTTTCCATTCTGAAATGATCCTTAACCTGCAATCACAGAAAGGCCAGCGCCCACACAGCAAGGTGCCTTGGTTGCTTTGCCTCCTCCAGGAGCCCTGAACAATCCATAGACCCATGGCTGCCTCCAAGCGCTGAGACAGTGCCTCATCCCAGCCCTGGGAAGGCAGGCATAGCACGGTTCCCTTTCATTCTATGCTTTAGCTCTTTGCCAGCTTCAGCCCCATTGTCGGTCACCATTCCTCTGTTGCCACAAAGATGACAGGGACTCTTACAGGTGCAGCCTCCAGCAAACAACCCTGGAAGGGTCTGGAAGGAAAGCAGGCCTAAGGCCACCGGCTTATCTGCTCCCTATCTCTTCATTTCTTACCACAAGGCCTGCCCGAGAAAATCGCCTTGTCCTCTGGCAACCACTCTGCAGTAAGACACACAACAAATAAGGGAGGACTTTTTTTTTTTCTGGCTAGAAAAATATATACCCTAGTAATTAAATTGTTAACATGATGAATGGCCTTATTTTATATTTGAATTCAAAGTGACTTTCTCTATCAATTCAACTAAAATGGCTTGAAGTTACCCCCTCCCCATAAAAAGAATGTGTGTGTGTGAGTGTGTGTATGTACCCATGTCTGTATTTAGAAAAATGGCAATATCGATTTTTGTTCGTTTGTTATAAAAACAAGCGTAAGTGATTTCTACTGTGGTGGGTTACATTATTTACCCACAATGCAGAGGCCTGATGTCAAAATCACATATACATTTTTTTTTTCTACTTTTTGTATAGCAAAAGATTAGGCCATAGAAAATTTAGCAGCTGATATACTTGTTGCTCTATGAACAAGAAATGTTGACCTACTTGTGTGTGGAAAGGGGAAGAACATAAAGAGACTTATTGTTCAGAAGGTTCTAGAAGCAAGGCACTAGTGTCTGATTTTAAAATGTTGATGGATGTGCATTCCACCCATGTGGAATCCCAAATGACAATATGTTTTGTGTCCAGGGCATGCTTCTGACTAAATCAATAAACCACCCTAAGTCTGATAAAAGTTTTACAAAATATCCAAGACATTTAGAGTAATTGTTAACATCTGCTCATTATGATTCAAATGTGTAAGCAGGTTTAGCAGCCAGATAAATATATTTATTCATCAGCAGCCAGCATGTCACTACTACCTCAGTGGTGACATAAAACAGTAAGACATTAGGACTTGCCTGAGTGCTGGATTCAGAGAATACAAAAGAACCATTGTACAGAGGGGGGGAAAAAAACCAGAAAATTCTGATTCAGAGACAGAGTGGAGAGGAGGAGAGGAAAAAGAAGGGACAAATTTTAGTTATACACATACACACACAAAAAAAATTTTTTTTGATAATTTACTTTGTGCTGGATACCTGGGGATTATGCAGAAAAAAATAAAGGAAACATAAATCTTAAAAAGAGGACCTGCAGCCCCTAACTACTGCTAAAATATGAAGAGTGGTATTTTTCTTCTGTAGCTTCAAAAACATTATTCCATTTTGGTTTCTTCTTAAATTTCATAACCCTAACGAGTTATTTTCACATTGAAAGGGTAAAGATTAAAAGCAGGTCTTTGAAAAATGACATTGAAGAAATTCTAACGGGATGAATTTGGTTCCTTGGGGATACCCCATCCCCCACCCCCCCAACTAACATAAAGCTAACCTTCTCAGCCACAAACAGCTGTAGGACCATGCTTTAATAGTAGGGGGAAAATGTCGACCAAATTCATTCATGCTTACTGGAAATATTATGTGATGGTGGAATTACCTCTGTCAATGCAAGATGGTTTAATCGTGTGTGTGTGTGTGTGTGTGTGTGTGTGTGTGTGTGTGTGTGTGTTATTCCACTTGCCCTTCCAATAGTCTTAGCGACCTCTATCCTCCTCTATCAATGCTGTGGATCTCTGGTTAGGTGTTCCTTTCTTATTTGATACTGAGTTGTTTATTAACTTTCAGCTACTTTTGTGTTAGCCTCTATTGTGATTATGTTTTAAAAAAAGATTCTTTGAAGTTGCCTCAAGGTTAACTCCTTCAGGCCACTAATGTCAGGCCTTAGACACTTGGTGAACATTTTTCTATGAGAGATCAAAAGCTTCCAGAGAAGGTAGCTGATGACACCATCAGCTTTCTCTGCAGGTCTAATACCGTCACTAGCATGAGTGTGAACCGTTAGTGTCATAGGCTAGGCTTGTAGTGAATGCCGGTTAGACTGACCATCGAGAATGATAGCGTTGAACTAGAGCCAGTGCATTCTAAGAGGCCAGTTGCAAACACTAGTCTTCTCTTAAAAGGGCCACATGATTAGCAAGGTAAAGATGAGAATGGTAATAGCGCTAGGCTATCTAGCTGATTAAAGCTGTAAAGAGAGGCAAGAGCCTCTTCATGGATTGGGGTCTGCTCACTAACCTGTAATTATATTGTCAATTGCATTAACTTCATTGCCCACTAATAGAGTCTGCTTCAAGGGAGGAGGCCAGTGTGGGGCTGGTTATTTATTTTTATGTCCTAATTAATCAGTACTGACATCAAACCACATCCTTCCTCCTTGCTCATTATTTAAATGACCCATTTATATGGATGAACCTCTTTGCTTTGTGCATTTCATTATCACATTAACATGCTTTCAAAACAAAAAAGGGCCCTTTCTGCTTCAGCAAGTACTTTCAACAAACTGCGACTGGGGCTACCCTAGAAGCCGACTCGGCTCTTACTAGGCATGCGCACCCCCGAGGGAAGAGACATGAGCCAAGTGGCCATCGTGGGGTGGGAAGACACGGGATTCCTGATGAGATTTGTAGTTCCAGGGATGGGTAGGAAAAGAGTTCAACTTAGGAAGGAAGGAAGGAAGGAAGGAAGGAAGGAAGGAAGGAAGGAAGGAAGGAAGGAAGGAAGGAAGGAGGAATTCTGCCTTTACATCAGAGCCTGAACAAGCAACTTAGACCCAACTAGTTATTTCCTCGGAGCTCACGTATGGGAAATAGAACTTACTACCAAGATAGATTTTTAAAAATCTGTTGGAATCATGAAGCATAATTCAGAGTAGCCTGGCAAGTCCACTCTGGAGATGCTCCTTCTAAGGAAGATTCTAAGAGCTGTATTAACTATTCCACATCCATTGTAAAAAGTCACGTGGCTAACTAAATCTGCCAACCCCGACGGCATTCCGGACAATAGGGTTTGAGGGAGTGTGTGGAGAGAGAAGTCCTTTCCTCCTAAAGTATTCCTTTAAAAAAAAATAAAAATAAATTTAAAAACAAGAGAACATTTTCTGTGTTCTCATGTAAATAAAGTTCCTGTAGATTATGAGACAGGCTTATGATATTTTTAGGAAAAACAAAAACATTGGCTGACTTGGAGAAAAAGACAATGACCTGCCAATCAAAGGGTGATCTGTATGTTGAAAGATGGAACCATCTTGAAAACTGGCATCATGTAATAGCATAGACTTATAACTTGGCTCCATGGATATAATCTCCCACTGGCAAATACGTACTGGATCAACTCGTAATTTTAAGTCAACTTTAGAAAGTACGTAGGGAAAGTTAAATTGACCATGGATACGCTCTCATAAGACACATTACAAAGGAAGTCTGAACTGATCAGTGTTGGGATGTGGCTCTGAGAAGAGACAACCAGTGACAGCCACAAACACAGATGTATATGTCTGTGAGTTGTGAGTGTGCGCGTGTGTGCACACAAATGTAAATGTGCTTTCTAGTGAGCCAGAAATTGATCATGAGTACCCTCTTCTATCCTGTTCCCCTCTCCCTCCCTCCCTCCCTCCCTCCCTGCCTTCCTTCCTTTCTTTTGTTAGTTCAATCTTTCTCTCTCTCTCTCTCTCTCTCTCTCTCTCTCTCTCTCTCTCTCTCTCTGCCTTATTGACATATGCAGAGTCTCTTACTGGACTGGAGCTTGCTTGCTATTTGGGGTAGACCAGCTGGCCAGCAAGTCCTCAGGATCTTCCTGTCTGTTTCCCAAGAGCTAGGGTTATGGAGGCCTGCTACCACATCTGGTATTTTATGTGGGCCCTGGGGATCCACACACAGGTCCCTATGCTTGCATGGTAAGCCCTTTACCCTGGGCCATCTCCCCAGCCCACACAAAGATTCTGTTTTTAACTGATGTGTCTCAGATACTGTGGAGATCTGTCTTTAAAAACTGTCAAGTGATTCAACAAACAAACTCACCTAAGGAAACAAACATGACAGTTTTATATACTTTTTTTCTGATGTCTAAAAATCATTCTCCAAGTTTCTGGTTAGGCAAAAATTCATTTTCACTGTCTCACTGAGCTTCTTAGGAGCATGGACCAAGTATACCCAGATATAATGGTTTTCATCCTTCTTTTTGGACAATTCACCATTTGGAAAAGAGAGTCAAATAAACACTGCATGGCCTCCACAGCCCACTTGCATATTTAGGGCGTTTTTCTCCTGTTTCCAGCACATTTTTTCTCCTGTGACTTTATACCTGCCACTTTGGTGATCTGGGAACGATTCTTGCCTGAATGCCATATACTCAAGGGAACCCGCCCGTCACTCGTACCCAGGACCTCAGTCCTCTGGGTGAAATTAATGTCAAATTATTCAAATAGTAGCACCACACCATTCTCCTTATGGAAAACGTTCATTATTCAAACGATAGTCAATAAGGGGATTGAAGGATGGCTTGGCAGTTAAGAGCACTTGCTGCTCCTCAGAAGGACCCAAGTTTGGATTTCAACGCTCACCTTGGGCAGCTCACAATGGCCTGTAACTGCAGCTTTGGGGATCCAAACACACATACACACACACACACACACACACACACACACACACACACACACGCCCTTAGAAACACATACACACACTCATTCAGAACTAAAAATAAATATTTTTAAAAGTCCATAAATCACTTTGCCCTTCATTTTCCCACTTGAGTAAATCTTGCGTTCCCCATTGCTCTCACCTAAAGACCCAAACTACCAATGCATTAAGGGCTAACTGAGTTCCTGGAAGACTCAGACATACCTCATGACTAATTTTAGCATTACAAATTGTAAAAGGTTAGAGTAGTTATTAATTTAAAACAGTAAATATAAATTACCCTAAAATGTGGCCTACACCTACCTTCCTCTGAGTTCCTTGCAAAATGCTCAGATTTCTTAACTTCTTCAGCCTGTCTTAGAAATACTTCAACGTGCTAGTCCAGAGAGATCAGTTCCTATGTGAAGGAAGTGGGTGACTGTCTGGTCCGGACTGCAGTAAAAGCTGGGAAATCGGGTTCCCGTCTAGCCTAAGCCAAGGCTTCTCAAAGTGAGAAGTTAACGAAGCTGTTTGAGTTACCATTACAGCTCCCATCATTAGAAGAGGGGTTTGCTTCAAGCCACAAACATCCCAAAGTTTCAGAACAGCTTTTGTCGGTGTTGTGCGTATGCTGACCTGCTGCAGGACGGCTTTGTTGTGATCTGGGTGCAGATGTCTATTCTGCATGCTTCATGCCAGGTATTAGATTCTCTGTCTAAACAACAGAGTTGCCTTGGAAACGAGGTGGCTCAGTCTGCAGAGCCTGATCACATGACAGTGCCAAAGGACACTACACACTTTGGGCAAGGCTACAAGTGTTCACGTCTGCTTAAACAGATGCACAGTTTTTAAATTCATTTTTTTTTTAACATGCATGTGGAAGAGGCACAGAATGTGACCCCTGCATGGGACCACAAGTACTCATCCATTCACAAGTTTGGCACTTTGTATCTTAAAAGGTTGGACTCACAGACGATTACTCAGTGGCTACTCACTGTGATGGAATCAGGGGTTGTTGCGGCCTCTCTCCCTGAAACCTATTACTCTAGCTGATGGGGATCCTAATTTTAATTGCTTGTTTTCTCTCTGTGCAGGCACTCTAATAAAAGAAGGCGATTCCTAGTATCTGCCTTAAAGCATCAAAGGCAAAATCAGCACAGAGGAGGTCCCTCTAAATTTTAAAGACTATAGCTACCTTAAGAGCCCCAAAAGATAAGAGGGAGATGGGAAAGAAATGGAGGGGAGAGAAGGAGTGGGGGGAAGCAGAGGGAAGGGGAAGGTAACTTCTGGTGGAGCTCACTCTACATAGAAACCATTATTGTGTTATAGCTGACCATATTGGCCTAATAAGAGGCTGAAGATCTGAATCCAGGCACTGCAGAGTATTTTAAGGTACCCCAGGGAATGGAAACATACCTGGATCAAATTATATTGAGCTCAGAAGCACATGGGGCATTCTAACTCTTTCCATGACCCTGTGGTCATATTGGGTAGTGTTGTTTATTAATGTTCAATCACAGATATTAGGATGAGGGATGCCAGTTCAGAGAAAGAGGACTACATGGGATACCAAAACCTAGCACAGTGGAGTTGTTTTGGCCGAGACCTCAACTGTAGGCTACACACCAATAGTCACTTCTGCCATTCCTTGCCAATCGGTGGCTGATGAGTGTAATTTGAAATCTCAATTCTGGGAAGAAGCAGCTGACACCAATGAACAGAATGGGCAGAATCAGAGAGAAAAGCTACATTGGGAGAGCTAAGTGTAGAGTTGCTATCAAGGTCTCCTGTCCAGAGATCCTTAAGTGGGTTCATCCCTGCCTTGCTGCTGTTGTGTGAACGAACATATAGACCAACAACACTACATCTAGCCCCTGGGTGGGATGGAGTCTTTGCATACCTGGCTGCTCTTCTAGTTCACAAAGTCTCCTGCTATAGCCCCTGCTGGCTCCTTCTACAGACTCCTTTATCACTTGTTTGTTCTCACTCTGGTAGGTTGTTTTTTTTTTTTGGCGGNGGGGGGGGGGTTGGTATCATTGAGAAAATTGCTCAGGTTTTCTCTCCTAGTACGTTTGCTGACTGCGGTTCTTCTGTGTCCTAGAGCAGTCATCATTACCAAACACTATGTATTTTGGTCTTGTGTTCCTGTCTTCTGACTTACTGGAAAGTTCCCTAAATATGCAGAAGTTTTCTAGACTCCAGGGACATTCCCCCAGACATATTAGGTTTGCCATTTGGGTGCATGAGAGGTTGCTATGGCTCTCCAGTCAGTGAACCCCGGCTGGCCCCAGATAACAAGTGAGAAGTGGAGTAGTCCACCTTTGATAGAGAATTTTCAGCCCAGGCCCTTAGGAGAGTTTATATTCATTCTAGTGTTCCTATCAGTTTTTCTCATGATGAAACTATTTCTCCTGGTCAATCATGTCAACTAGAAACTAATTAGTAATTAGTACTTAATCACGAGCTCTAGCAGGTTTCTCTCTCTCTCTCTCTCTCTCTCTCTCTCTCTCTCTCTCTCTCTCTCCTCTCTCTCTCTCTCTTCCTCCCTCCCTCCATTCTCCTCTCTTTCCATCTCCCTCTCTCTTTCCCTTCCCTCCCTTCTTTCAATAACTATATGACTCAAGGTACCTGGTTATTTTATTGGTTGGTCATTAACCACTGCTTGGAGTCTCTTGTTTGGTTGATTGGTGGGCTTTTTGTTTTGCTTTGCCAATGAACCCTTCCTCTGTTTTCCTGCTGGAGGATAATTAGATTTCTGTACTCAACTACTACAGTTAGTCAGGAGCAGTATTTGTTTGTTGTTGCTGTTGCCGCTGCTTGGATTTTTTTAAAGATGATTTGATTGATGGATGGATAGGAGAACAGCTCAGTGGGAAGTGGAAACATGTGGAATCAGAACCTAAACTTCCAATACCTACATAAAAAGCAGGCATAACTGGGCACACCTATAAACCCACCCTGGTGGATACAGACAGGAGCATCCCTAGGCCTGCTGGCAGTCAGTCTGACCAAAACAATTAGTAATCTCCAGGTTCAGTAACAGACCTGCTAAAAGATGTGAGACAGAGAATGATAGAGCAAGATACACAGCGTCTGCTTCTGTCCTCATACACAGCCATGCCCCATACACACACAGCTTCTCACATGTGCACGCACACACACACACACACACACACACATACATGCATACATACATACACACACACATACATACATATACACACATACACACACATACACATACATACACACACATACACACACATACATACACACACATACACACACATACACACATACATACACACACACATACACATACATACACACACACATACACACACATACACACATACATACACATACACATACACATGCCAACATGGGGAATGTGTGTGTGTGTGTGTGTGTGTGTGTGTGTGTGTGTGTGTGTATTTTCTGGGACAGAATGTGTGGATATTCCCAGGTAATAGTTAGCCAGTGGAGGGGCCATTGTTCCTAACGCTGATCATGTGTGCCATGGAGAATCACCCTATACAAGTGGTAAAACAAGTGTCTGTGCATGTTGTGTCTCTTACCTTCTGTCTTTTCTAACCACACAGGAGAGCACTGAGAGGTCAAAAGCAGGCCACCTGGAACCCCACACTCTGGAAGACATGACCCTTGTACCTGAGGACCCAGCTGCAACTCTGGGTTGACTATTTAGACAAAGATGAATCAGACCATCTGATGAAACCACGTCAATCACAGGTTCAGCTACAGCATTCCACTCGAGCCCTCCTTCCAGAAGCTTCTACAGGACATAACTCCGCCAACACAGAGCCCCCGAAGAAAAGGCCTACCACAGTCATTTTCCCAAGCCTGTCTGCCTCTCCTACCACCCATGCAGAAACAATTCCACTCCACAGCATCTCCACCATCCTCCTCCTGGCTCTAGGAAGTGCTCCCCATTGCCTCCTCTTGCTCTGGAATATTACTTTTTCTATTGTTTAAGTCTTCTGGTTTTATTCGAAGAAATAGTTCATATCTTAATGCCAGATAAAATACAAGTATTGTGGGGATTTTCAAATGGTTCTGGGCTTTGAAACTTCTCTCCCACTCTTGCTATGGTAATTTGGCTGACTTACTTTACATATTGAGCATCTAAAGATATAACTTAAAGAGATATTTTAGTGTTTTTTTATTTAATGGGATTTTTTTCAAAGTTAAAATACAGGTGACTCAAGGGATTTGCCACCACCTGGTGGCAGCATATGCAAATGTCAATGTACCTTGATGTAGAAAAGGGTGGAGTTGAACCCACTACTCAGAAGTTATACAGTAGTATCAGGAGTATCCCAGAGACACATGTTGCTGTAGAAAAAAAAATGCATTTAAAAAATACAAAATCTCTTTTGAAACAAAATCCACGTACTGAAAAGCTAAGTTTTCCATAAATGAAATCACCACACCTTATTACACAAATTTCTGGCTTGCAGGGTATATTTCCATGGTGTCCTGGAACCAGCATTGTGGCTGCATGTAAGACAGCCAGCAGGGACTCTCACATTGTCGCTGTGCTTCAGTGTGGTGTTATTTTACCAGCTAGTCATTGCTTCTCTTCCTCTTGCCATCAGAATGAGTGCTAGATTCTCATTTAGTGCAGTCACCTGAGATTCCCGGAGCTGGACTCCGCCTCCTCCGAAGCCAAACAAAGGCACAGCAAAGCCAGCTTTCCTAAACCACTGTCCACAGAGAACAGGAGACCAGTGCTCCTGCCACAGCAAGGAACTGGGGAGTGGAGGAAGGACTTGGGATCTTCCCTTTCCAGACCCTTGTACTCTGTCACATGTCAGTCATGTGCTGTACTGGGTTTGTCTACTGGAACCACACCACCCTCACACTCTGGCCTGACTTGGCAACGCTCTGTTCAGGCAGAACGCTGTACTCCCTGAACCAGGTTCCAGTAAGTGAGGCATGTGCTTACTGAAAGAGAAAGGAAACTAGAGCCAGGTCTTTCTTTGTAGTCTCTGGGATGGCCAGACACTCGGAGACCCTCCCCCAATCAAGGGGTCCTCTCCTCTGGCTCAGTGACTCAGAAGGCATGGCTTTCTTGATCACAGTGATATCGTAGACTGACTCTTCTGCCAGAACACAGGAAAAGCTTCGGGGTAGGGCAAGGGCATCCTGCCAGCTCTCAGGTCTGCAGAGAGCTGTGAGGAAAAGCAATCAGGAACCCCAGGAGGTCTCGGCAAAGGAGAAGGCAGGCCCGTGAGCAGCTGTGATGCGCGCTGTCTGAAGAAGCCACCATGGCTTTGCACCGAGTATGCGTCAGTAGGATATATCCTTGTGGGTTCACCCTCCACCCTCAGTGACTGCACGGCATTTAAGGACAAAGGCGATTAGCAGCTTCCAATGGAAACCAACACCAGGTTTCCATAAACACTCACACTGATATTCTTTAGCAGCCTTTCCTGGGCCAGCTATAGATGAAGACATCACAAAACATGTTTGATTCTAAAAGATAGGATGGAAGGGGAATAACCAGAGAGCCAGAACGGTGCAACAGCAAGAACCCACCTGGTGACCTTCATAGTGGAAGGGCTTTTGCCATGGCCTATGGTGTTCCTTGCCCACACCAGCATCTTGTAACGTTCACTTTAAGCATTTGAAGTATGCCACTGTTTATTCTTCCAACCCTGTACAGCCAATATGAGGTGCTCCACAACCCTGAACTACCCTACCGTTCAGACAACTCACTGGTAGCCGCAGCCTTGAGGTTTGGATGCCACTGACTACTGACGTGAACTTGTAGAGCCAAGTATGGTCAGCCATGGCCTTCCGGCAGCTGCAGCAGCCACTCCACAATTCCCAGCTCCCGAAACTTTAATCCCCACCGTCCTAGATGTGGAGTGATGAAAAAAGGTACCACTAGTAAAGTTAGGAATTCACAGCAACCAAAAGCAAGTTAGAAACCAAGCCTGCAAACTGTCGCCGAGGTGTCCATGGCAACCCTTGATCATGAAGCATTGCAGGAGGGCTCCGAGGCTGCGACTCTGAGCACACCCTGCAGGTGCTCCCACGACTCCACACGTGAGTGAATGAGTGAATGGTGCTCTCCAACACCTGGGCTCGGGTGCTATCCGTTTATAGATTATGTATTGTAGCACTTTTACTGTCTATACAAAGTGTTCTGCTCTTATGAAAACTGAATTGTTTAATTACAGAAAATAAAAGATTTTCAAAAGTTTTCTAGCATGTTTCCCAGAGCGTTATCAAAATAGTACGTCTTTGTTTTTACTGTGTTAAAAGTGTCTGACTTCTTTTTAATGTTGTTGAAGCTTACAGATACATTTTATGAAAAAAAATCAGTACATAAATTTTGACTTGGGGTTAGGACAGATTTTTCTACAATTGCTGAAATTGCTTGAGATATACTTCTGCCTCTATGTGCTACATATTTCTGAGAAGTTATGTTCTCAGGATTGACAATTATAAAATATTAGGGCTGGATATGTGGTTCAGCAGTTAACAATAACTTGCTGTTCTTCTAGAAAACCCAAGTTCAGTTCTCAACACCAATAGCTCAAAATCACCTGGAACTCCAGCTCCAGAGTGTCCATGGCTCTCACTGGGCCACTTTCAGTATTGTACACACACGCATACACACTCACATACACACACACACACACACACACACACACACACACAGCACACATACATACCCAACCTCTCTCTCTCACACACACACATACACACACAATAAAAAAAAATCTTTAAGTGTAAATAAATGATTAATTGACTAAAAAATTTTTAGAGGTTCTTCACCCTTCAGTGTCAAATAATTAGCCCCAATTTAATTCTTTATGTAGAATTAAGCAAGCACAGCCATCTCATTTAGTATGCAGATTTGCTTTTGCCCTTAGTAAATGGGAGAATTTTGTATATGCTAAAGGACTACTTTAAGTAAGATGCATTTCTGTGTAGTGTCTTATTGGCATATGTCCACCCTGTATCCCTATGTTATATACCCAGTGCTGTGTAAAACTCTCTCAATGTGAGAAAGGCTCACAAGGAGGAAAAGTGTCAGAAATCAGGCTAGAGATAAACGAAGCATAAAATACACATGTAATAAAGTTTTCACAAAGAAGAAAGCTTTCAGCGAGGACACAGAGCCAAGCCACTCAAGTAAAGTCATGTCAAAGTCAGGAAGGGAGCAAACAGGTACACAGATGCTAATGTGCCTTCCTGCTGTGGTTATTAAATAACAGGGAACAGGGTGGCTGGCTGCCTTAGCTCCCTGGCCACAGCTACATATCTTGAGATCATTCTTGATATTCTCAGGTAAAGGAACACAGAACAGTAGTCATTTATCTGACAAAGGACCTTGGTTTTTCCTCCTTCTTCTCTTTCCATCAATCATTAAACAAGTAATGTCTTTTTATGTTATTGCTTTGACATTCATTAACACTCACGTCAGAGGAAATCTTCGCAATTAAAAATTCTATCGACCATTCAAAGCTGTTTGGCTTCGACTTGAGACAAGTCATTTTTTTTAAACAGAAGCAATAGCACTGAGAAAGGTCAGGAACTCACCCCAAAGTTCAGCATGAATTATCTCTTTTATGACTCAAATAGAAATCAGATTTTGACATATCTGCTTTAACTTTAAGGACAATCTGGACTGACTAGCCTAAGAGGAAGAAATGCCTTAAGAAGAAAGGAAAAGGAGGGAAGGAGGGAGGGAGGGAGGGAGGGAGACCGAGGGAGAGGGAGTAGAGAGAGGCAGAGATCAACAAGCCTACAATGTTAGCACAGGAATGATTCCTTTTGACAAAACCCAAACTTTAAGAGTTTCCACTAAGGATCTGTGAGCTCCCTAGTGTCTCAAATACTTGGAAAAGGCCCTACAATGAATTCCTTCTGGTTGGAAACAAGGAGAGAATGTCCAATGGGAGAAAGTGGGAGCATTGTCTAGCACAGGGTAGCTTGCTCCTTTTCAAACCGCTCCTGCTGTGGGAACATCACCCATAAAAACTGATTATACATCATCTATGGCAATCTCATCACGCAGCATCGGGAGAAATAAAACTGAACAAACACTTCTCGTTTTAATAAAGAGCAATTTAGAGGGAGGGAGAAGAACAAATTTCCTTCTTGGAAAAAAAATCTGTGTTGTAAATGTGTCTTTTATTTAAGGAGTGGATTAACCTTGTACCATCTGTCTTTATAGACTATCTACTTTACAAAGAACAAAATTAAATGGAAAGAGATGCCCGAACACTTCTCAACAGGCACATTGAAAATGCTATAAGACATACATAGCTAGAATGTTTCTTTGTGTCTTTATCTACTTACACTGCTTTTTCAGTGTGTAGATTGTTATTTAATTAAAACTAAAGATTAAATGTGGCCCTAAAGTCCTGTAGTGACTTCAAGATATTTAGAGATTAAAGCATCACATAGATGCACCCTCTACTAAGAGCCAAAGCGTTTATACAACCTGAGGCATGGAATTATCTGCACTTTTTTATTCGTTCAACAAACAGGAAAGACAGAACTTTGCAGATGGTGGGCCTAGCTAAGAAGGAAACTTGACACTTCCCTGTGTCTCACCACCTTGATGAGCGAATCCTGGGTTACAGGAAATAAGCTGTAATGGGCTTTGAATGTCCTCTGGGCCCTGCCTAAGCTTTGTTTAGTTTCAGTAAATGAAAGTAATACAAGCTTTAAGAAGTATTCCAAGCTATGATGGGAGAAACTTAGACATGAACTCCTGTATCGCCATGGATAGAAGATTCCTGGAACCACTCACCTCATGGTGCTCCTTAAGCTGAAATCAATGCCATTTTTTTTTCCTGAGTGATTAAGAAACAGAGTTCCAAGACTTAAGGAAGGGGCATTTCTGCTGTTTGAACTGTGGTGGCTAGGTGCTTCCCGGGATGCCAGTTTCCACTTAGAATTGGTTCAAAACCACACTCTACCTATAGTCATTGTCCCAAGACCAAAACCACCATGGTTCAGAGCACTGTTTATTACAGACAGATGGATAATACTTTAAACAGTAGCTCTCCCCACAAGATTATAAACCTATTACACAAACTGAGGCACAGAGGTGCGGCCATGCGCTCCTCCCAGCCCAACCCTTGGCACAGCTCCTTAGATCTTCTCTTCCTGTCAGACCTACAGACATCCACTTTCTCATATGATTCTTCCAGGATCAAACTGTTCTTGGGAGGGTGGGGTAAGCTAAGTGAAGACTAAGACTTGGAATACACTATTAAGTCACTTGCTTTGACTTTGGACTAGCCCAAGCAGCTAAACCTTGGGTCCATTATTCAAACTCTTTCAAAGTAAAGTTCAACCAACCAGACTAAGATACCATCTCAAGATCATGAAGCCAGAATCTGATTCATAGTAATTCTTGAACCATTTGAACCAATAACCCTATCCCAGATACTAGCAGACTAATCAGGAAGGAAAGCTGAAGGGTTATCATTTAATTAAAGCTCTGCATTTATTAATGTATCTACACCTTTTTTGGATGGGGGCCCATGTACATTAAAGCCTGATGCTGTTTTTTGTCTCCTCTCTGTACCCCAAAATAACCAGATATAAAAAGAAATAACATAAGCTTCTTTTCCTAAAACTTGAATTGAAAAGGGTTGGGGAGATGGCCTGGTAGATAAAACTGCTTGCTCTACAACCATGAGTACCTGAGTTTGAACTCCCAGCACTTACAGAAAAAGTAAGGTATATAAACCCAGGATTAAGAGGTACAGATGGGCAGATATCAAGAGCTCATTGGCCACCCAGCCTAGCTAAAATGGAGAGCATTCCAATCAGTGAGAGACCCCCATCTCAAGACAACAAGGTAGAAAGTGGTAAAAGTAGATGCCCAATGCTCTGAATTACACATACACCACACACACACACACACACACACGCACACGCACACACAAAGATTTTAAGAAGTCTTCTATATGAACCTAAATATCATGTGCTTCAAATGTCGACATTTGTTGGCCTGCCTTTCCCTCTACTCTTTTTCAGCAGTCTGGGCATATCCCCCTGGAAGCCATGCAGAGATTAAGGAACCATTATCTTTGATTGGAGGTAGACAATGTGCTCTGACAATATTCTTGATCATATTCAGGGAGCATTTCAGATTTATGCCTATATAAGATCTCAGTCACTTGGCCCTCAGCCGATTGCCATGAAGGCATAACCTTTGTCCAAGAGTTGCCCAGCCCAGAGCCATAACCACAGACCAAATTGCTAACAAAGAGAACAGGAGCCACTGAAGACTGGGCCTCTCCCCTCAAAATAAGAAATCACAGATGCCATAATGTAATTGGAATTCCCACATGAAATCCAGAGCTTTGGAGTGGTAGGTGAGCCTTAATGATGGTTGTTCTATAAATCAGTCCTGGGGAAGTGACTGACAATGTAATCTCACAGCAACTGTGACATAGTGTGGCTGTGCCATCTTGCCACTTTTGAGTTATTCAGGCAGATTTAAGACAGCTCAACTGTTAATTTGTTCTCTGTTCCCTTAAAGAATTACATTCATAGTCTTAATATCGCCTCTGCAGTGCCCTGGGAAACAAGATGACCTGGCCATTCTGTTTGAAATGAGTTCTCCTGAGCGTTCTAAATGTCTTCCCTCCCCAGACAAGGCCTTCCTCCATCCTCCAGTCTACCCATACCACATCGCTGTCTCTTGCCGTCTCTGTGCTTCCTGGAAGCTCTACAGTTATGAAATTCTCTCATAAAACACAGTTCCCCCAAATGTAGACAGTAACCCAAACAAGCTGGAACCAGAGCCGAGTACAGCCCAGCTAACCACTGCCCTATTAAAGTAGGTCACTGCATTTCTATATGGGAGTCTGGGGTTCTATTTGCTTTTATAGCCACTCCAACACCTTGTTGGGTTATATTATGATTTGTAGAGGCCTCACGCAGTAAGTGCTCCTAAACTAAGACATGAACTTTTCCTTGTTTCTTGTTCTGTCACAAGCTAATGAATTCACTTGAAGCAATCTTGCTTTATAGTGTTGTGTGGGTTCAGTGTCCAGTTTGTAACTACAGCCCTGGCTGCTGAGCATGCCACCATCTTGGCAAATTAAGTCAGAAATAACAGGGCTCATCTTTATTCACACAGCATCTTGATTTTTCTCTGAAAACAAGATGGAAGCAAAGGGTGAGCATCTACCTAGATCAGGTCAAACTGGACAGACATGATTCTCCCTCTTCAGTCAAAGCATTCTTCCCTCCTTCTTAAAGTTGGCAAAGTAATCACAGAAACACAGGACTCTGTAAATAAAGAGAACTGAGGATTCCTATCCCCGGAATTGAGATGTTAGTCAATCCACTCGAGGGAAAATTGGAGCAAAATATGTCTTTTTAAAATCCTAATTCAGACAATAAGCAGCAGCAGTGTTGATAGCCTGTGGCTTTTCACTCAGAGGCAACAATAGTGGCACGTCCTAGGATTTTACTTTTTCAACACCCTCCCCAAACAAAGCAATGAAATGTAAGATGCTGTGAACGAGACTCTGAAATTTAAGGAGGCAGGATAATGGCTTGCAGGTGTGGACATCATTCATATTTTAAACTAAATTAAATTCTTCCCCATTGCTCTAGCAAAATCAATACAATACAATTACCACAAAGTGAGATGTATCTAATATTTAAAAGATACACTAATTTTGATGACAGTTTTCACTCATGCTAATCAAAGAAAAGATGTTGATAGGATTTATATTAAGAATAATACCCAGGTGGAAGGTAGGCACTAATCCTTCATTTACAGCCTTAAAATACTATGAAATTTATAAACCCCAAACATGGGATCCTTTTATGTCCATTTCCTTTGAGTATAAATCACTGAGGAGGTGAAACAAAGCGGGGAGACTAAACCCTACAAGAGTACAGCTTGCTTAAGTATGCAGATGATGTTTGAAAGAGGTGGATTATTCTGTAAGCTGTGAGTCCTTGTTTTGGCTTGTTAGTTTTGTGTGTGTGTGTGTGAGAGAGAGTGGTGGTGGTGGGGACGGACAGACAGACAGACAGACAGACAGAGACAGACAGATGCCTACCTCTGGCAATTAAACTTGTGCGATCCGTATTTGTGGCTTGAAGACTAGTAAGAAAATAGGAAGAAACAAACTCATGTACAAAGTCCTGGTTGCTATGTTAGCACGGGATGAGAAGGGTTGGGGAAGGCAGAGACTGAACCCTGTAGCCACACCTACTACCATGAAAAAGCTGGGGTTGTTCCATAATCTGCATCTTTTAGCTTGAGCATGTGTGTCTGCTGCTTTTGCTAAATAGAGAGTAAAAGGAGAACTAATAAATTCATATAATTAGCATAGCATGAATAGGTGGTAATTATTTGTCTCAAGCACAAGTCATATTTCATTCTACATCATAGAAAAGAATGATTTTTTTAATCAATTTGAAAAAGTATGAAGGAAAAAGTAATCTTTTTTCATTAACCAGGATTGTACCAAACTTGCCTAATTTCTGTTTATAATTTAAACAGAACCAGACCTGAGCCTAATATGTGGGCTCTTCACACTGTTCTGAATTTTTTTAGTACTTAATTGAAAAGAAATGGGGGTGGGGCCTGGCTATCCCCACCCCCACAGTGTTTCTTTTAAGACACTGAATGCCAAAAAGTCACATTGAAAAACAACACCCTTGCTGTATGTCCCTTAGCAGCTTGAAGAACAAGTCCTTCTGATGGGAACCAGGGTAGTAGATGCAGTGAGACAAGACCTTGAATTCAGTATGTGGATGCATGGATGATGCAGGATGGGAAGGAATGGTCTTTGGATGAATTCCACACTCTCAATAAGGTCTAAGCTCAGAATCCATCAGCAGCCTCATTCCCTAGTCCCTACAAAACCAGTCGATTCCTTGCTATTCTTCCCTCTCTCTGTAAAGATAAACACTGAGATCATTTTCTGAAAACACACCCATGAAATTAATGGCTAATTCTCTTCAAGTAGATAGGTATATCTCTTGTCACTCTTTTTGGTCTTTTTCAACCTGTGTTTAATAAATGCCAAGTGTGGGCTTGGTCTGGAGATTCATAAAAGATGCAAGACATTCTGGGGCCACTTGATGCTGCAGTTGCTGGTTTAGAATGGAGGCGCGATGTAAGACAATAGGGAGGGATAAAACGTGTTCATTCACCAAGTCAGGGCATTCGAACACAAGTTCTTTTTCCTTATTTGTCTACCTCTTTTGTTGGTGAGGGATACATATGGGTGACCGTACCACAGATTATGTGTGAAAAGGAGAGGATGCTATTAGGAGTCAGCTCTCCCACTCTGCCACGTAGGTTCCAGGGATCAAACTCAGGCTGTCACCTTGGTGACAGAGCCTTGGCACTGTAGCAGCCAAAGGAAGCCTACAGGACGTGCTTGTGAAAGCAGTATTCCACAAATTCTACGCTGTCTTTCAGATGATCAAGAGTCAACTCCTATTTGCAGTATCCTAGACACAACAAATCCGTTGTGCTCTCGTCTTCGCCCCTAACCTTTCCTACTTCCAACTCCTATATGATTAGGTGTGTTTGGGGGTTTTGCTTTCCTTCCCGTGGCTCTTGCCTATATTAGATGAATGTCAACTAAACAGTTCCTTCCCGAGAAGAAAGAGATGTTCTTCTAAACAATGAGCACAGATCGTGCTGAGTGTCCACACAGGGTCACAGGGAGGGCCTGGGTCTGCAGCAAGAAATACGGTTGCTTTCTGGAATAAAAACCTTCAGTCTGAGAAACCACGAAGACTTGCAGGCCTTTCACGTTTGGTCAGTGGAAGCAATTTCATTACCCCTCATGCGTGAGTGATGGGATCTGAAGGAATGTTTCGGTCCTTCAACCCTCAAAGAGCCTACTAAGTTAAATAATCAGTATCATTCTTAACTCAACAAATATTCTTAAGGGCTAGTCCAGTTATGTTGACAAGTTCCGATGTTTCAAAATAGTTTTCCGTTTCTTTTAGAGACTTCACTGGTTCACTGGCTTAACTTGGTTTCAGCATGAGTTTACCTAGCTTTCTGCTCAGATATGAATAATGCAGACCAAAAAGAGTTAAAAGTATGAGTATGTCTTTTAAAAAGTATGTACACTTAACTTCCAATATTGTTTTCTTCTGTTTGAAGTCAATGGTTGAGAAAAATGTATAAAATGCAATTGAATATAAAGAATTTCATGTGAACTGATGATAATGAAATACTGTGTTTATCCACTAGCTCATGCTGATAAGCACGAGACCCAATCCAAAGAAGTCTATTCTAATATTAGAAATTATAAACATGAGGTTGGAAAGCTGGCTCGGAGGTTAAGAATATCTCTCATAGAGGACCCGAGTTTGCCCAGCACTCATGTAGGGTGGCTCATAACTCCAGCCTCGCCTCGGGGGATCTGACACCCTCTTCTGGCCTCACATGTACATACCTGGACACACATGTACACAAAATAAAAAGTTAAATGAGTATCCAAACATAGTTATCTAAAGTAATGTTAGTAGAATATCTCCCATCTCCCCAGTCAACTACGCGGAATTTGAAGCAGCTTTGAAGACATCCTGATACTGAGTGTGAGATATAAAACAATGACATACTCCTCAGTCATTGTGGTTAAGTTTTCCTCTTGTCTGTAACTCTCTTTGTGTTTTTCTCTGGCTTCTCTTAAAATGGTATGGATTAAAGTTAATTTTCATAGACATGTCTTTTCCCAGCCAAATCGTCTCCTGAAACTCGCTGCCAGCCCTTCTTATATACCAGGCACTATGTTGAAGTTCCTGTTCATAATAGATGTCCAATAGCTCTTATTACAGTGAAATCTTGGGAGGAAATGTACATGTCTTTGTTTTGCCACCAACAGATTCCTATTACCATGAAAGGGAAGACATTCCTATACAGAATGAATGAGGTTACATACTGGGTATTGATAGAATCCAATAAGAATTTATAGAGTTGGTGAAGGCTCATTTGAAAGTTAACCCTTTACTTAAAAGAAAAAATTCTCACTTTTATACCTTTATTTATTGTAGTAGTTATGGTGAGCTGAAAGGAGCTTCCTAATTCATAATATATTCATCTTTGGTATAGTTAATTAATTCCAGATTTTATCTCATTGCTTGAGACTGCCCTTAATGCTTTAATCTCTTGATATAGGAAAATGAAAAAGGCAGGTGCCACAATTCATCGTGGGTGTCAAGGGGAATCACAACCTGCATCTCAATTACAAGGCAGAGATACACAAATGGCTACCTAATCTTGTGGGGCCTAGAAGGAACAACACACACACAACAGAAGAGAGCCCAAGGACATCCAAAGTCATACTAGCTTTCTGAATTCTACAGAGGAGAAGAGAGAGACACAGAAAAGTTAGAAATGCACAAATACAGAGAGAAACACACACACATAGAAAGAGATGGGATGAGATACACATACAGAGAGAGACAGAGAGAGAGGGAGAGGGAGGGAGGGAGGGAGGGAGGGAGGGAGG
>NC_034593.1:24876728-24883858 GCF_900095145.1 Mus pahari
GAGGGAGGGAGGGAGGGAGGGAGGAGGTTGCAGGTAGAAGGTACCTTGCCAGCAACCAGAGCTTCCAAGATAATGGTGAACTTATGCAAGAGATAAACCTGTCTTACAATGGACACGTTGACTATCAGCGCCAGGGCTCAGCCCACTGGAAATCAGAGTTGGTGAAGTATGTGATTAGTGTTCTGTTTCGTGCCACACCTTTCAGTGGAGGTCATCTTTCCAGTCATTAAATAATCTAAGAGTGATGTGTACACAGAAGAGTTTGTTCCTTATCTTTTCTATGTCACACCTGGTACTTTCCATGGACTCTTTGTTCTTGTTTTAACAAAGTTGTGTAAAGGCTTATTTTCCCTTCCCAGTGACTTTCTTGAACTTGGCAGTTTAACCCTGTAACAACCAGAGTTATTGAGCTTTCTCTCTCCCTAGAAAAAAAGTTAGCTGTTGACAGAAGTAACGCAGAAAAAAATATATTGTTCCCATTTCTTTAAAGGAAATACATTAACTCAGTATTGTAACTTAATCATACTTTAAATCTCTTCTCTGACAGAGCTGCACTGGTACTTAAGGTGTAACACAACTGAGGAAATAAATTTACCACAGTTATAAAACATCACATTATAAGTACAATCAACTCTTACAGATAAATAAGTTCCAAGAAAGCAACATCTTCATTGATCTATGCCTCCAACATTGTTCCTCTCAAGACTGGGTGACGGATCAGCTGGAATCATGTCACCCATTCAGCAGGGACTGGGGATGTGATGTAGCTTGATCCTAGAATATGTACCTAGTAGTCCTTGAGTTCAAACCACAACACTCCAGGAGGAAAGAGGAAAGGAGTGGAAAGAGGGAGGGGAAAAAGGAAGCACAGAGAGAGGGGTTCAGAAAAGCAAGTCAGGAAGGAACCCTTTAAGACTTTAGATGCCCTGTTTGAATTAGAAAAAAGAGAGAATGAAGCAGTCTCCAGGCTAGGATTGGGGTCTCCTGGATCCCCACACCTCACAGAATGCTGTCTTTCAGAGAAAGTGCCTTCTTCCAGCTTGCTTCCTGCTGTCAACCTCCTCCTTCTTCAACCTGAGGTGGTGCACAAGGTCAAGAGCCCCAGCCCACTTCTTCCTTTCACACTCCAGCAGACCTTTTCTCTGTCAAATCTGTGGATGCCACTTGCCACATGCAAACAGCTGATAACTGCTGTACTTTGATCCCCCACCCAGACCCCTTGCTAAGGTGCTTGGTCATATGGCCAACTGCTCAATGGGTGGCATCCCTTCAAGATTTCATACACAGCTCAAGTTTTCCAATTATTAAACAAATGTCTAATTTGTTCTTGCCATGAAGGTTTCTCTTTCATCAGGAGACACATTTGTATTAGCCACACTATATGCTTACTCTATCCCTAATATTTGATCCATAATTCCTAGACAGTCATTGCAGAAATGTCACAACTATACACCTCCACCACCCCTTCCCAGGCTTCTGCCATGACTGTGCTCTGGGCTGAGTCACTCCTCCTGCAGCTATATGTCATGTCCCCTTGCCTCATCCAAGCACTTCTCCATCTGATGCCAGCATTTCTTTTCAAAGAAAAAGCATGTTATATTATTACATAAAACTGTATCTAGCTTTCTATTCCCATTCTTAAATTTAAAACTATCAATAGTTAACGCATTGACATGTTCCTAATAGCACAAAAAGATAAAGAATTGAAGCCTTCCTACTATCCCTATTTCCCAACTACCTATTCCCCTACTGTGTCCACACATAACAGCTGCTTCTGGCTGGGCGTGGTGGCGCACGCCTTTAATCCCAGAACTTGGGAGGCAGAGGCAGGTGGATTTCTGAGATCGAGGCCAGCCTGGTCTAAGAGTGAGTTCCAGGACAGCCAGGGCTATACAGAGAAACCCTGTCTCAAAAAACAAACAAACAAAAAAAAACAAAAAACAAAAAAAACAGCTGCTTCTGTTTCAGATGCCCCATTTCTGTGAGTCAAGATGTAAACAACTCTCTGACTAGACTCTCCTTGTCCACTTGTTCTTTTTTATACCCAGCCCTTGATGCTCTTCTCTAGCATTCACTGTTTCCATGAATGAATTTTTTTTTCTGCTGACGGTATTCCCAGCACTATTTTCGCTGGCTAGACCAATATCCCTCCTCTCTATTCTCTCAGAGTTACTTCAGCTGTTGTTGTATTCCAAGATCCACGTTCCTCTACTGCTGCTGCAAGAAAATGATCTAATGTCATGATCATAGGTCAATTTATTCAAGGTTTCCTATGGCCTCTCTTACTATATGATTGATTAACTCTAGGAAAGCAGAAGCTGCGTTTATTATACTGTTTTCCAGGGAATATACTCAGCCTCCTGGAAGAAGAGACACTGCATATTTTAGACTCAATAAATATTAAATGGTGAGTCAATTAATATGTTTTCTGTAAACATCAGAAGTTTAATCAAATATTTCCTAAATTTATTCTTACCAAGACAATAAAATGTACTATGTAGCTTGCAAGATAAATGTAACACACTGTCTTAAAATAGAAAGGAGGTAGGGTGCTTTACAAAATAATTCTATATGTCATGGTTTCATACCCAAATGCTCCAGGCATAGTAAATATTCTATCTATGTACAAAAATAAAGGGCAAACAAGAATTGCATATTTCCCATGACATCTTATGATACATTCACAACTCTAAAGGTACCTATGTAATTTCACGCATTATAACTAAGTTCCTTTGTCATCTGTCATGTAACAATTTTATTTTGCTTATTCTCATATACATGGCTATTATTTTTCAGATTTAAATAAAGGCTCTTGAGTCCATAAAATTTTAGGAAAAAAACACTTTCAGTCTTTATTTTGTTTTCCTCTCTTTTAAAGGGAAGATACCTAATAGCTTGCCCTGAGTGAACTTGTTATGGTCAACTTGGAATTCTTTGCCATAAAAAAAAAAAAAAAAAGAAAGAAAGAAAAAAACATGTCTTCCTTCTCATCATGATGGGACTGTGCATCGAGGGATACTTCCAGACATTTCCCTTTTCAGGTTTCAAAAGGAAGTATTAATCAAGCAGAAGATGGGAAATTATGACATTCCACCACTGAGGTTTCACTCCCGGGGCCAGGATTCAGTTGATCACAGGGTGCAGGTGACAATCCATCAAGAAGCCCATCATAACACACATTAAAATGTCTGGGCTAATCAGGACAGAAGCCAAAAATAATATCTTTTGCTGACACTCAATGAAGACTATCAAAGGAATTCCCCTGAAAATATACTCTACAAACACACAAGACAGAAACAGAAAATGACGTAAAAGGAATTCTTCCTCATGGTGTCCCTAAAGGAAGCAACACGCACTTTTAGAGAAAAACATGAAACAGCTTCACTTCCACATACAGCTTGAGATTGCAAAACTGTTAAGGCACTCTCAAAAGCACATGAATGGTATTTTGACCTACCAGCTACCAGAGAGCATAATAAATCTTCAACTTACGTTAAAGACTAGTCACAAGGGCATGCAACTACGGATGTCCTCTTGCATCTTCCTGATCCTTTCTGCAAACAATTAGCTACATCTAGAAATCAATGACAATTACCTACAAAGCAAAACTGAAGACTGTGGGTTATAAACCAAAAGAAAAAAGTCTCCATTTGATTTAAGGTCCATGCTGCTCTTTATTACAAATATTGGAATTTGCTCTCATCTCCCTATTAGCCACAAGTTTTCGCTCAGGCTCATATAACCACTGATTCTAATATTTGAGGCAGTTATTGTTATAAAATCACACTCAACAACCCAGGACAGAAGTGAGAACTTGAGTTCTGATTCTTATGCACACACACTAAACCTTTGTCATCTTAAGACCCTCTCTTCCTTTCAAACACTTAACTGCATTGTCTCTTACCGCTCATTTCCGTAAAGGGTTCCTAGACTTCTGAAGGTAAAGTTCAGCTTCTGGCTGTGGCCCAGTCACTGTCTCAGAGTTCTTACATGCAGTAGACACTGCAAAATCACTAACTGGGCAACAAATTAAATTATGAAGGTAGGTATCTATCTGATAGGAAAGGTACAAAACTAAGCAAACACAAAAGCCATGGAAAACTAGGTATTTCCATTTTGACAACTATGCTACTCTTTCTCACAAAGTGTGGTGGGGCAGCTAGACCATGCTTTAATGCTATTCTTTGCAATGATGCTTAAAATGAGAAAAATCTCACAGGATCCGGGTTCTCGGATGCATGCAGCACAGGAAACACACTGGTACACTGGGCAGTAGGATTTATAGCATTTAACTATATCACTTAGTACAGGTGCATTCCCAGCTTTGCCTTAGGAAAGGAAAATATTTGTCAGGAAAGTGCACAATAAGGTCTGCCCTGTGAATCAATAAGAGGAAAGCTGGTGATCTTACACAAAGACCATGACAACCCAAGACAGCCAACCACAATAAATCCTTCATCAAACGGGCTTTTTCTCAACGTAAACAAATAGCTGAAAACACCCAAAATTTTAAATAACTGTCTTGAAACTTGAATACTGCACCTATCTAAGAAAAGTCAAAAACACTTCCCCAGATTATTAGCTTTGAGCGCACGTATCAACTGCTCTGTAGAAGAAATGTCAAATGGCAGCGGAAACAATGCCCTGCTTTCCTGAACAGCACAGGCGTATTTCTCCCTTAGACACAGTTTACTTAATGCAGGAAATGGCTTCGTCTGGTTCCTGGTCTTTCTGATCAAGTCAAAACCCTTAAAGGAAAAAGCATTTCTTTCATATTTTACTCTTTTTTTTTTTTTTGGTACTTTTGTTTTTCACAAGTTATATTTCCCTAAACTGAAAATGGGAACTGAGTGTATGTGATGTATGTTTAGAGCTATTCTTTACAAGAAATACTTCACTAAGGGCAAATTCATGACCCTTCTCATTAGTTCTGCAGGTGGTTAAAAAGAAAAGAAGGAAAAAAATGTGACTGTGATTCAGAAAACATATTAATTCTATGGCTTATGACGAAATATTCACTTAAAAAATTAACTCAGAGACCTCAACAGAGCAATTCCTTGGAGTGTTTGAAACTGTGGCTGATTAGACCAAAGAGCGGGTGGTAAGAGATGAGGTCAGAGGGGAGCTGGGGCCAGACTATGTGGGGCCTTGGGAGCACGGTAGGCAGCTCTGCATTGTACTCCTGGGGAATTGAGAAACCACTGGATAGTTTTGAATTGACTTGTGTTTTTAATCAGTCACCTTGGCTGGTTGCAATGTGCAGAGCAGATCGTGCCACCACAGAGAGTGGTCAGTTACACGCTGTGTTCATCAGCCAGGAGGAAAGGTGGTGGTCTAGGTGAAGATAATGGAAGTAAGTGGCCAGGGCAGAAGAATTGTCAATGGGACCTGGGTAAATAAGCTAATGTAGTCTAATGGTTAATGATGGATAGGTGTGAGAGGATGAAACAAGGCAAGGATGCTTCCTAAGTTTTCTTTGACATCAGCACCTGACACATTGAGGAATGTTAGACAAGGAGAAGGTTTGAAGAGAAAAGGGGGGAGGGGGAGCTGAGTTCCTGTGTGTATGTGTGTGTGTGTGTGTGTGTGTGTGTGTGTGTGTGTATACGCACACGCAAGTGCATGTACAGTGCATGTGCATGTATGCCTGTATGTGCATGTGTGCATATGTGTAAGTGCATGCTTGTGTATTCATGCACCTTGTGTATATAAAGCCCATAAGAAAACCCCAGGCATCATCTTCAGGAGTACCATCCAGCCTGAATCTCAGTAGACCACAGGCTATCAATGGAGACAGACCTGTTGGCCATCAAGCCCTCAGCCTTTCCTTTCCAACCTCACTAGCATTGAGGTTACAAGTACATGCCCCTACATTCAACATCTAGGGTTCTAGGAATCAAATCATAACCTCACACTTATTAGCAAGCCACCTCCCTATTCAAAGAACTCGGTTTTGATGTTAACACTGTGTACATGGAATCACTTACCTTTAATCCCAGAATTCCAGAGGCAGGCACATTTATGTGAGCTCAAGGCTGTCCTGCTCTACATGGTCAGTTCTAATAAATAAATAGACACATACATACATACATACACACACACACACACACACACACACATGTGCATCATAAGGACATAAATAAACAAATGAATGAATGAATAAAATAAATGAATCACTGATTAATCATGTGAAGATGCCAGCTGACAGTTGAAAGTTGGGTCTCCACAATCTGGTGCAGAGATGTACAAAAGGAAGTAATGAGCAGAGCACTGGCATCTGAGGCTCTGGTACAAGTGAGATCACCTTCTGTAGAGCATGAATGCAGACAGAGATTACAAGAGCTCCAAGGATTGAGCCTCACTCTTCCAATACCTATAGGTTGAACAAGGACAAGGAAGCAACAAGACAGATCTGGGAGCCAGTGAGCAAGAAAAGCAGAGTTGACTGACTTGCAGGAAGTCAAGCTGCTCTGGTTTCATAAAGCAGGAAGTGATTAACTGAGTTCAGTAAAGCGAAGCTTGAGAATTGACCATAGGCTTTGGCAATATGGTGGTTACAAAGATCTTAACAAGAATGTCTCTGGTGCCGATGGGAGACACAATATAGAAGAAAGAGAATGTGTGGTTTACCATACTTGGCTCCAAGAAAAACATAGAAATAGCAAGATAATGGAAGAGGTAGGAATGGTCAAGAAAGACTGACTTTTAAGCTGAGCCTACTGTTACAAGCCTAAAATCACATCTGTTCAAGAAACAGAGGCACTATGGATCAGGTTCAATACAAGACTGGGACACAGAGGTAAATGAAGGCTACTCTTGGCAACTTCTTGAGTCCCTATCTCAAAATAAAAGGTTAAAGGGGGGTTGAGAATCTGACTACTAGTAGAACCTTTGGTTAGTGTGTGCATGACCCTGGTTAAGCAACCCAAGGTAGCCTCAAACTTATGGTGATCCTCCTGCTTCATCATCTCCTAAGAGTTGGAAAAGTAGGGCATGTACTACCATGTTCGGCCAAAAGATTAACTTGTAATCATGTAAACAGTATGCTCATACATAGGTGAACATGATCACATGGGAGAATAGAAAAACCCAATGATGCTAGAGAGAGAGAGAGAGAGAGAGAGAGAGAG
>NC_034593.1:24884763-24885995 GCF_900095145.1 Mus pahari
GAAGAAGAAGAAGAAGAAGAAGAAGAAGAAGAAGAAGAAGAAGAAGAAGAAGAAGAAGAAGAAGAAGAAGAAGAAGAAGAAGAAGAAGAAGAAGAAAAGGATAAAAGAGGAAATAGGTAAGGAAAGAGAGGAATCCATGACAGATGCCGCCGTAAAGAACAGGAAAAGAGAGTATGAAGAAAAAAATATCAAGGGAGACATGAATTGCAAAAGCACAGAAGTAGTTTACACATTCTAGAAGGAGGTTAGGTACCCTGGAAGTTATCCTTTATTTTGCTAAGTGCTTATTAATATTGTGATTATTATCAATGAACCACACTAACATACTTCACTAGGTAGAAAACACAATGAAGAGAGCGCAGCCATATCACCTTCAGTTTTCATGACAATGAGTACTGGCATTTCTCAGCAAGAGAAACAACTGGGAACAGACTAAGGGCCATTGGTCACCCTCAGATCCAGACCTGCCCATGTTACCCACCATCAGGGTTCATATTCTCTCTGCCCATGTAGCTTTTGCATTCATGATATGCAAAGTAGAGTGAATTCTGAGCCAGCTGGCAGGCTTCCCACATTGCTCATCCTTCTCTGGACAAGCCTAGAGGAACATGGGGAAGAAAGACAGGGCAGCTACCAGAATTGGCCATGAAGCACTGAGCCCAAGGATCTAAATGTGAAGCAGATGGGGCTCAGACACTCATCCAAGTCTCACACTGTCCTGTTTGGCTCTCTTGACACTTCATTTGGACATATTTGTTTATTCCTTTGAAAATATACTTGCACTCATGGATGGGGAATTCAAGTACATAGACAGAAATATTTTCTAGAGATGTTTGGCTCTTTGAAGGAAAGATGAGATGATAAAGACAAATTCAAGTCGCCAACCAATAGTTTTCCAGCTAAATGCTATAAGTGGCTGAGCATATTAAGACCTTGCACATTCACTGAGGGTGTACATGTGAGGGTTAACAAGATTTCCTTCTATGGTCAAAGGTCATTCTTGCTATTTGATACTATCACAGAGCCAAATGTAGCCTTGGAATCCTTCACAATCTGGCACTGCTAAATACTCATTACTAATAAGTAAGAGTAAGCCCCCAGGAGTTATAATCAGATGATAATTCCTGGTATAGAAATGTGTCATAATTAGATACTACACAATGACATATTATCATGGTATTAAGAGAGAGAGAGAGAGAGAGAGAGAGAGAGAGAGAGAGAGAGAGAGAGAG
>NC_034593.1:24886950-24887974 GCF_900095145.1 Mus pahari
GTGTGCCTCTGCCTCCCAAGTGCTGGGATTAAAGGCATGCGCCACCACACCTGGCAAACTTCTGTTCTTTTAACAACTTCAGAGAATGAAGTTTCTAAGTAAACAGTCAGCTCAAAAATACTAAGTGACTCTCCCCCTCACCACACACACACACACACACACACACATAGACACGTGGTGCCAAAGGATGGTGGTCCTAAGGAGGAAGACGGTATCCAGAAACTATCTGACCCCCAAATCTAGACACCAAGTGGTCTCCCTAATAAAACCAGAACTACGTTTCTCAAGGTGCCTGCCTCAGTAACTACCCAGTAGTTCTGAGAGCCAAGAGCTATGGGCTTCAAAGACATCACCTTTAAAAGGTCTGATAGTTTTGCCTGTGTTACCTTAAGATGATACAGGGAGCACAAATGTCACACACACACAGTTGGTCCCCACCTTCACATGCATCTCCCAGTGCAGGGAAATATAACTTTGATCAGGCCTTCAATACAGCCTCATTAAAAAGATAAAACGTTCTGCATGCTGCTCCTCCTTCGCACACCAATTTGGAAAGCTCGTGATATCAACAATCACAATTTTCAGTAAACTAAGTTTAAACACCATGACCCCAGCAGCATGGAGTTAACGTTGTCCCGGTGTCGGGAACCTTACAAGAGAAATTATAAAATAGTGCTCCTTGTTATTACAGTCCTCAAAATGACAAAGCCCAGAGGAGGAGGACCAGCAATGCCACCTACTTAGGCTCCTTGGAAGAAGTCTATTTGTTTTATGGAAACTCTTTGCCAATTCTGGCACTGAAATTAAACAAGCCAGTGAAACAGGAACACTCAACAGGATCACACCTAAAAAAATTTTAAAAAAAAAACAAACAACTAAATGTTTTTAGGATTCCATATTTTCAGAAAAGTTAAACAGTTTTAGAAACTGTTGGGAGATCCTTTTCTCATCTTGATATGACAGTGATTGGAAGTCATTCTAATTAAGATTGGTATTACTGAGAAAGAGAGAAAGAAAGAAAGAA
>NC_034593.1:24888144-24894879 GCF_900095145.1 Mus pahari
GAGGGAGGGAGGGAGGGAGGGAGGGAGGGAGGGAGGAAAGAAAGAAAACTTCTTTTGCCAAGCACTGGTTTGAAGTTTGTGACCACACCAAAGAAACCCAATTGAAGAGCTGTGGAGATGTCAGCCACCAATCCACACATCCCAACAGCCTAAGATACAGAGCTATTCATAAATGTCCTCATCTTTCTTTCTACTCTCCAGAGTGTAATTACTTCAAGAAACAGAATCCTGGTTTATTTTACTCAAATCCAGAAACTCACCACGTCTACAGCAACACATAGTTCCCTCATCCCTGTTTTAAACATCCACATCCTCAGCTGTCACTCCTGCTGTGTGCCACAGGACAGCATCTCAACTTCAGGGGACCCCCTTCTCCTACTCCCTCTCCCTCTTCATCTCCCTCTTAATCCTATCTCTCTTGTTCAGTTCCTGTATGTGTGTGTGCATGGCGGTGTGTGGGGTATAGATGCATATGAGTGTGTTCATGTGTGCTAGTGCATGTAGATGTCAGAGGGACATCTTCAGGTGTCATTGTACAAGCTCTGAAGGCTAGATACCCCATGCCTTACATCTTCCTGATTAGGCTGGCCTCTCTGCTGTCTCTACAACTCTAGCACTGGGATTACAAACATGTACCACCACGTCCAGATATATTTATGTATGTTCTGGAAATTGAATCCAGATCCTCATGCTTAAAAGGAAAGAAACATCCAACTGAGCCATGTTCTCTGCCAGAAATTTACATATTTTTCTCACCATCAGCTGAGGAGTTCTCACATGGTTAGAAGACAAAGAACTAGGATAGAATAATGAAGAACTAATGGGGTCAATTTTGGAAATTAGAATACAGCTCCATTATTTACTATATGGAAGAAAGTATGAGAGTCATTCAATATATTGCACCTAACCATCATGTAACTCAGGAAAATAATACCAACCTAGGAGGGCTACATGTGTGACACAACTGTGGTATATAAGTGGCATTGCCTAAAAAATTAACAGGATGAGAGTCAGGCATTTCACAGTATATAGCTATAAAGACACACAGAGCTGGGCTGCTGAAGGATTAAGAGAAGTTATATAGATAGATAGGTATCTGTAGGATGGATATTTGTTTACAAGGCTGAAGATCAAGGGCAGATATAAAGAGGTGGACCATGGAATTTATTATCCAAATAAGACATTCTTGAGAGTGAAAGTGGGTGTTATTAATTATTACTCAGGAACCAAGCCAGTAAGCTAGAACTCTCCCAGGCAAGCCAGTGAGCAAGGACTCTCCCTAGCAAGCCAGAAAGTTTGGGAATTCTAGGAAAGGCAGCAGAGATGGAGACCTACAAAGGGAAAGGAAAAGCAATGGCAAAAGTCTGGGGAGGAAGAATGAAGGGTGTATGAGCAGGAACATTACTTCTCTAAACGATGACAGTAGTGATGACAGAGCAAATTCTCACCTGTAAACACAGATGGAAGGGCAATAGCAAATGTTCCTGGATGTGTCTGGGCCACAGTCCTCTGGCTAGTGTGAGAAGAGGAGGAAAGGAATGAAGAAATGGTGATTTTAATTTCCAAGAAACTATCCCAGGATTCCTGGGGAGGTGGGGGGTTAATTGTAAGCTTGAAACATAATTTGTTATAAGGTAGCATGTTGTCTGTCCTTTTCCTAGCCACATATTTATTATAAAATTATGACTGCTGACTGAAGATATTTTATTCCGGTTTCTCCTTTCTTGTCTCAAAAAGACTTAGGCTAAAATTAGTTGAGGTAGAAGCCATTGTGACCAAGTGAGAGATAAATACCTACTTTTGTGATTATATATACTATGTTCCGTTCTGTGCAAGGTAATAGTTATTTAGTTTTACTTTTATAAATGTCCTGAAAGTTAACTTGATTCAAAATCCTAGACTTGAAGGAGAAAAATAATTTACCAGAAAATGGTATTTGTGAGAACATTTTTATGACAGGGCATGCTTTAAACCTGGTGCTCTGCCTAGTGGGCCATCCAGCCATGTCACTCTAATACAGTTCTACTAATATTTACACCTGAGGTTCAGGAAGGGTTCATAGAGTTTGTGGCTTTAGTTATTAAAGAGAGTTAATAATTGAGTCATTATTCACAAATGTCTAAAGGAAAAAGAAAGCCTTGATAAATAAATAGCATAAGAAGAGCATTACCAGAAGCAGGCCCTGCCCACTAAGTGGAAACATCATTCAATACATTTGATATCACCAGAAAATGTATTAGAGCACAGAGGGAAAAGACGCCTGTGTCACCTTGGTTGTTCAAGGGCAGCGTCTGTCCAGTGGTGTCACTGGGGGTAGGTTGGAGAACAATGTCTGGAGAAAGATGAGAGGGACACAAGGAAGAATGGAAAGCATGGACAAAGGGTACAGACATGACACCTAGCATCAATATAAAGGCAGAGGTACAGACAGACACAGGTACAATGTGTTGTCCACTTCAGGAAGGGACCGAGGAAGAACTACACTGGACACTGGGTAGAAAGAGGAAAGACACTCCTATTGCTCGCCACTGTAATATAAAGGTCAAGTCAGTGCAACTGGCGGTTGTTTTTCTGATCGCTAAGGTTGGCTTCCTACAGTTTAGACCACGGAGGCTCATACAGCTTTATCTACCTTCATCGCTATTAACATGATTTTATAAAGTAATACTGGCTTCTCCACGCGTGCTCCATTCACTTTCTATGTATCCTGAGAACTGAATCCAGGACCTTGTCCATGCTAAGCATGACAATCAGGCATCACTGAACTACACCCCAGCCAAACACCATAATTTTTGAGCTGAAACTAGACTTTCTGGAAGTGAATTTGACATTTTGTCTGGAAGAAGACACTGTGCCCTTGATACTGACAGTCAGGTGTACAGTGTCTTCTCTTAGTCTTGCATATGTTTTTAACTTTACTATGATGTTTAGACCAGAATGATCTTCAACACTACCAAAATGCCATGGATTTGATAGTGAGTACACCTCTTTCAGCAGCGTGCTGCTTCCACACTAAGGCTTACTCATCCCCAAGACAGAGATATAGGACTATGTCTTGTACATTGCCAGATTAGCCACATCCATGGAAACCCTGGAAGTCCAACACCCCTCTCAAGCTGTAGTGTGAAACTTCGCCATTAAAAACACTTCAAGCTCTTTCTCAAACTGACCACAGATGACCTAATAATATTCCCTCTGTGGAAACTAAGAGATCATATGATGAATTCTTTTTAGAGAAGTGTTTCATTCATTATTCTGAAAAAGAAAAAAAAAAGAGTCTTAAAAGCAGAAAATGCTGATGAATGGCTACTACAAGTAAATAATTCCAGTTCATCCATCAAAAGACTCATACAAGGATACAGCTTGTGTCTGGGGAAAGGGGTTAACAATTCTCCAGGAAGAACAAATAATACCATGAAGCGAGCCAGAAACCTGAGGACACAGGGTTATTGATACTCATACATATGCTTCACAACTGCTAACAGAGGAAGTGCTACTGCCCATAGGATTCATCAAGACCTATAAAGGAAGGATCTTCGGGATACAAGAACCAGTGTTCAGTAAATAGATACCATGTGCTCAACTCCTTCTTCCCAAGAAGTGGATGTATCTTCCTTCTAAGGACGTTATTAGGGAGTTCTATTTGACAACAAAATATGGATTCCTTAGAAGTTCATTCCATGATGGATTCCATGAGGTAGGACACTGCCAGATCAATCTACCTGTGGCCTGGAAACACTGGGAAGATCTATGAAGCTACAGAAGACAGAAAGAGACAGAGATATCTAGACAGATAGACCAAAGCCTATCTCAAGACAACAGGATATCAAAACTGCAATGCTAAACCGAGAAATTAATTTGGGCCAAGGTCTAGGCCTATCTGTAATAGAAAAACCATTTACCAAATATGACCACAGTCCCTCTGCCCAAGAGGCCACCAAAGAACTTGAGGGTATTGCTTCTCCAGCTTCTCTTCAAACAATGGGTCCTTGTTCCATGCCCTCCCAGCTGTGACAGGCATGATAAAAATGGAGGTTGTTTTTATATTCTCTGTGCTATTTTGACAGTGACAGCAGCATGGTCATTTGCCAAATAATCAGAGCATGCTGGCATTTTTATAAATAAAGTGCTGGGGTTTGACAGTAATCTGTGAAAGGAGGACTTGGAGGACAGACAAAACATGCCTTCTTTCCCATCCTAGGAAACAGGCTTCCTTGGCGATTTTTCAACACACGTAAATGTCTTTTGACCAAAAGGCAGCCATGGGTACAGCTATGACATCAGCCCAGCCCAGCAGAATGACACAGGGAAGTGGTTCTCACTCCTCTATGGCTTGCAGGAATGTGTTCCTGGAACTTGGTGTGTTATGCAAGGAGGATTTTATTTCATGCAGAAGAGGCACGGGTGTGGGAGAGGACAGAGGCGAACTGAGGCTCTGTACTCCCCACAGTACTCAGTGCTCACATAGATGGCTCTGTTCCTCGCTAGAACCCTAGTTCCTAGCTTAGAGATGAGAAAACCACATGTACCCTGGTGAGGTAACAAAAGCTGTGGCTGCCACAGTCCAGCCCAGAAGGACTCGAGCATGAGAATATTCAAACCAAGATGAAAGGATACACACATACCCTCTGTAAGGAAAGGATCTTTGAGACTTGGGGATGTTCAAACACTTACTCACCACTATATACATATATACTATATATGTTTCCCTTTTAAAAAAATCAGTTGTTTTAAGAGGTCTCAAGACATTTTTATAAGTAACATCTCACATATTTTCTCTTAGGAGGCTTTCTGAGTGGTAAGTATATTTAATTATTATTTGGCAAGTGAGAAAAACTGACCTTCAAGAAGCTTAGGCAAAGCCGCAGGTCCAGCTAAGGAGATGGGATTCAGGAAAGATTGTCCAGCCCCTCTCGCTCCCTCCATTGCAGGGCCTTCCATGTCTCGGATTCTTCCCACATGCCGAACGTGCTAGAACTCCAGAGCCCAAACTTCCCCAGCAGTCCAGGAAGAGGGGCTGAGGACCTTGCCATTGGTACCGTGTGCCAGGAGGAACTTGCTCAGACAATCCAACTATGGGGACTTTTCTCTGAGGGTATTTCCATAGTTGTTTCCAGCTACTTGACTCCCTGATCCCAGCAAAGTCAAGCCACACTCTGTAAGGACAAGGCTTGCCTGTGAATATCAGTCCTACAGTAACAGCTTTCACACTACGAGTGGCTGGGCTTCCCAGGAAACAGAGCTAAGTCTAGAACGATGTGTGGCACGCATAGGATATAACTCTCCTGCCTTTGAGATACCATGTAAATAGGGAGACACAGAAGCATGCTTAGGGAACACAGCAGCAGAGGGCTGGGCAAGGCCTGGGAGCACAGAGCAGGGTTCAGCTTGTGTCACTCTCAGACGGTTGCTAGAATGTACTTCTAGCAATGACTAAAGTCGGTGTGTCACTGTTTGGCTACCAAATTCCAAATGGATGTAGACGGACTTTGCTCTCTGCCAGGGAATTCAGAAACACTGGATAAAGGTCATGACACAAGCTCTAAACATGTGGTAACAAGTAAGTAAAGTCTGTCTTTTATTCCTCTTCTGTTTTCAGGTGTGTGTATGTGCACGTAGTCTGTATGTATATGTATATACATACATGCATGTGGGGTATTAGTATGAGTTTGTTTGGGAATGGTATGCTTGTGTGTATTTGTGTGTATGTTTGAATGTATTGTAGTGTGTGTACGCATGTATGGTGTGTATATATGTGTGTATGTGTATATGTATGTGTGTGTTTGTATTTGTGTGTATATGTATGTGGTATATATGTATGTGTGTGGTATGTATGTATGTATATATGTGTGTGGTATGTATATATGTGTTTGTATATATAAGGTTTTATGTGGTATATGTATATGTATTAGTGATATACATATATATATATATGCATATATACACATGTATTTGTGTGTATGTATATGTAAGAATTATATGTGGTGTATGTGCATGTATGTGTGTGTATGTGTATTCAATGAGGCAGTTTCTCAAGAAAATCCCTAGCCGGCTTTCTCAAGAAAATCCTCTCCCTAGCCAGCTTGCTCTGCAGATCCCTGTTTCTGAATTCCAAGGCTGGCATTACTGGCTCTGGCAGTATTTACATGAATTGTGGGGTTCTGAGCTTACCATGTTTTCATGGTAAACATCATGAACCACTGAGGCTTCCTCCCACCCACATCTCATCATGTTTGGAGCTGCCTTTAAGAGTTCAATACATCTTTTTTCTAAAGCATTAATGCAGCAGTGTTGGGCAGCTTGATTGTATACCGCACTAACTACAGTACACTTTGCTTCTGACACCATTGAGGAGATAGAAAGATGTAGCTCGGTGCTGATCCTTCAATGACACTGAATCCACTGTGTCCATCCACATGCAGGTCTCTGGTGATTTTTTAGCCTCCCTTTAACAACGAATAAAACAATTGTGTGTGTTATTTAGGATTGAGACTGGGTGTGATAACTGTTGGGTGTCAGTATTTCATGGAAACTACGAAAAGATAAGGATCTCTGAGATGGTATGGATTTCCCACGCAGAAAGGCAAGATAATAGGTCAGGAACAAACACTTCAGAGTCCAAAATGTGAAGCTCCATGTTTGGAAACACTGAGACTATCACTGAGTCAGGTACTAGGAAAACATGAAAAATGGTGGTTGAGGAGCCACCATGACAAGCAGAGGCAACTTAGTGCA
>NC_034593.1:24895660-24930623 GCF_900095145.1 Mus pahari
CAATGGATCTGCAGGAGTCAGAAAGAGCTGACTATGTGTGGCAATGGATCTGCAGGAGTCAGAAAGAGGGGTCTTGCGCTTTAAAGAAGATGCTTAGGAGACCTTAGACTGGAAATGTGACTGGAACTAAGTTTGGAAGAATGAGCCAGATCTATGGAGGGGAGGGACAAGAGCCACCTCTGCCAGAAAAATAGCAACAGCAGGAAAGTTCTGTTGGGGGAACAGGAGAGAAGCCAGGCGCTCCTAAGTGAAGGAAGTATGCAGTGCTCAGAGAAGCAGGCCAGCGCCTCTGGGCCGCAACAGTGTGCAATTGTGAACATATATTCATTTCAGATGTAAAAACATTTCCTTGTGTACAAGTAAATACTGTAATTGAAGTGACAGAGTAGACATGTAGAATTTATTATCTGAAAGAAAATCTAATCAATAGGTATTTCATTTCGAAAAGTTAATGAAATATTATGGAGAGAGTGGCCTTTTAAGCTTTGATTTTTAGATTCCGAGAAGGAGCTTAATTCCCATTGACAAGGTCAGTACTAGTTGAATGGCCCCCTGCCTCCCTCAGAAACAACTGCTCTTTCCTTCTTGAATTATTTATTAAAATCAGACCATGATAATTAAGGTGTGTCTAAACTTCTGTTTTTGCAGATCAGCAAAATTAAGAATTATGTCACCTTCATTATTTCTATCAATTTTCAGGGTATCTTAAAATACTCATATGCCATTAAAAATACATCTCAGAAACAAGTTTGAATGTATAACAAAATCCTGTTCTGAGTCCCTGCCAATTAATATTCAGTGATATAAGTACACATGCATTTAATACTATTATCATCAAGGAAGGGCAGAGGGTTCGAGTCACTGCAAAGGACAATGTGGGTATATTTTATCTCCTGCTAATTAGCCAAATTAGATGAGCTTCTGGAAGATTATTTGAAAGCAAAGGTTTGCCAAGCCTACCTTCAATAAGCAGTTTTTATGCTCCCAGTAGCCTAAGACTCAACTCTTAGATGACAAAAATAAATCTTCTGCTACATCCATCATGGTTAAAGCAAGCTGCTTCCAAGGTCAATTATAGGGTCAGATACAGAAGGCGTGCCAAAGAGCTGCATATTCAAAATCATAGACACCAGGTCACCGCACCCAGATGATCTTCCTTGCAAAGAAATCCCATGTACTTTGTTGCATTTACAGTGATGCACAGATATACTTTGATGTAGAGCCTATTTAATAAAAACTGTTTTTCCCATACAGATAATGTCATTCTATAGAAGAAAAATACCATAGTATAAAGATATTGTGCTCTTTTCTGACAAGCCCTATGGCAGTGAGTAAACTCTGCATTGTAGGTGGTACGTATAAAGCAGCAGACATCACATCCACACTCGCCATTACTGAGGCACCCCCTCTTTCAGAAGGATCTCTTTGTTAAATAAATGTGTCCCTCATAACTGTCTTTGAAAAGCAGACAGATGCTGATCCTGCAACACTCCGCACCTCCTTTGAAGCCTTTAAAGGCCTCACTTCAAAAACATGTCCTATTTTAATTCTATCATCCTGGTACATGAGAGATAAGGTGATTTCTCTACTTCCTGGATCAAAAGGAACAGCAGGATTAGTCAGAAGCAGCTCCATTGACAACTGTTCCGGCTGCCTCGGGATCACAACATTTGAGACTTTTATGCCCATCCTAGGCTTTCAGTGTCTACAAGGAAGTCCCTGCACTCTGTGTGACCCGAGTGAACTTTGCCACACCGCCTGCTCACCACCCCTGCTGAAGCCAGCCACTAAATCTTACCAGCTATCTCTTTGTTGTCTCTTGTGTGCTCAGCCCTTCCTTGCAATCTTACCGAGCCAGTTAAATTGCACTTTTCACCCTCCCCGTTGACACAACATGAACTAAGGGCAGTCATCTGAATGTTGACTACACATTTTGTCAACATCTCCAATTGTATAAGGCAACTAGATTGTGTTTCAAGGCAGGAACCTGCAATTTCATAGCTCATCTCGATTTGCTTGCTCAGAGCAAAAGAACAGGAGGAAAATTCCAGAACTCTAAGAGAAAGTTTGTTTAGTCTTGTCATCAAAGAAATGAACAAAAATTATTCAGCGCCCTATAAGTGTTTTTAAAACATTCTATCTCAGGAAAGGAAGCTATGAGTTTGTTCAAATGCACTGGAGTCTGACCAGTCTTCAGGCAATGGTCTGTTGAGAGTGGAGTTTGTTGGAATTGAAAATTATTAGAGTGCTAATTGTAACATGAATTGACTATGGTAGAGAACACAGATGTGCTAGATGTGTGGCAGTGACCACACACTCAGAAAGATGGTAGCTCTGGAGGTCAAGCTCTCAAGTCCAGTCCTAGTGCAATGCAAGATCTTATTCCAGTTCTCCAACCACATGTTAGAGGAGTATTAGACCGGGTGCTGGGAGCTATGATCTCCTGAGTTTTTTAAAAAACATGCCTTGAACTACATATCTAATCCAATTAACATAATATGTCAAACTTATGGCCAGTCAAGTCTGAGAACCTGACTTTAGGACAAGATTCTTTGCTGTCTGAATTACTGTGTTGAGGCCAGGGATAAACACCATGAGTTGCCTGGCTATCACTGCAAGATTTTACACAGGAAGTCTTCCTGGTAATGCTACACATCCTCCAGTGAAGAAAATGTTACTTGACACAAATGTGGAACTATCCCATTGAAGATATGAACATGTTCTTTGTCTAAATTGCAGATGTGAAATTCTTAAGTTTGAGAATCCTGAATGTTTTAAGTTGAAGATTAGTCACGTTAGATCTAATTTTGTGAATGAAGACGTTACCTCCTAATGATCCCAAGTTGATCTTCCAGCCACCCCAGACATTCTGTGACACATTGCATTCAGTTGCTGAGGCACAACAAGACTAAAATTTCCCTAGTGTGCTTCTACTTTGGAAGCTGTTTGATTCTGTTGAATGAAGCAAACAGGTCCAGACCTGACATGAAGGAAGAACATACAGACTTAAACCTATGCATACACGTTAAAGCCTTAAAGTTACAGTCTGTCTCCATATATCCTTAGTGTCTGAGGCTAGGGCAGAGTCAGAGAAGCAGACGTCCTGAGGACCAGGAAGGTTAAGGGCATGGCCGTGTGAGAACTCTGGGAATACATAAGCTCTACTGGCCCCCTCTAATTGTTGCCTAGATCTAACATGAGCTCAATGCAGATAACATGACCAATGCTTCAAACTCTGGCAGAATCAACATAGTTTCCATGAAATATCTCAAAGATTAAACAATAGAAGCACGGCCACCCTTTTGATTGATGTGTCAGCGAGACATCATATAAGCTCACTGAGGTACAAGTCTAGCTACAAATGAGCATGCTGTCCTTCAGAAAAGTAACATCAGAAGAAAGTATTTGGAATCCTCTTATAATATGGCTTCCTTCCCTACTTTCATTCTGAAATATTAATGGGTTTCAATGGTGTGCTAGGGCCCAATTCTTTCCTGGAATCTAGAGGCAGAGTGATAAATATCAGACTCATTTTATACCAGTGGTTCTCAACATATGATCATAACCCCCCCCAAGACTCTTGGAAAACACAGATATTTACACGATGGCTCATAACAGAACCAACCTTACAGTTATGAAGTGGCAAAGAAAATAATTTTATGGTTGGGGAGTTACTGCAACATGAGGAACTGTATTAAAGGGTTGCAATATTAGCAAGATTGAAAACCACTGCTCTAGATCCTTAAGCAATCCTATCAAAGATACTGTACAAGAAGTAGTCACAAGCCCAGTGATAGACTCTAGAGGTGTGTCTGCTCACCCTGTAGACTTCTTGTTATGTGTGAGAGAAAAAAATAACAAAGAAGTTAGACACATAACTGTAATCCCAACACAGAAGTGGAAGCAGTCAAATAAAGGAAAGGATGCATTTGCTTACAATCCTACCATTCCCCAAATAATTTCCTGTCTTTGAACAACTCCCCGAAACAACTGGGAAACCTGCCTGTTATTTATGATGTTGAATACATCTCTGGTGGTTTGAATATGCTTGGCCCAAGGAGTGGCACCATTAGGAGGTGTGTCCTTGTTGGAAGAAGTGTGTCACTGTCAGGGATGGGCTTTGAGACCTTCCTCCTAGCTGCCAGGAAGACAGTCTGCTTCTGGTCCTTTGGATGAAGATGTAGAACTATTAGCTCCTCCGGTGCTATGCCTGCCTGGACACTCCCATGCTTCCTACCTTGATGAGAACAGACTGAACTTCAGAACCTGTAAGCTAGCCCCAATTAAATGTCCTTTACGAGAGTTCCTTTGTCATAGTGTCTTTCACAGCAATGGATACCCTAGCTAAGACAGCATCCCTTCAAGGAAGGACTTTGATACAGTTCTGATGAAAGGAGAGCTTTCTACAACATGGACATATGGGCAATTCTGGAGTTGACATAATTTTAATGCTCTTCAATATTACAGTCTAATTATGACCTAGGTAATATCTCCTCCTGAAATTAACATCTAGTAGATAAAATGGAAGCAAATATTTATGTGAAACTTCAGGAGAAGTTGCACTTGGTATTTGTTCTTCCCCACCCTTCACTTATCTATCTCCCAAATATGTTAACTGCAGCTTTAATGGCTGCACTGTGTTCCTGAGAAGGAAGCCATTGACCAGAAATGATAAGGCTAAAACTCTAAAAGAATCCAAGGCACAGCAGGCATCATGGTGCCAACACAGCAGAGGGCATGATGGAACCAAGGTACCAGAGGTCATCATGGAATCAGTGCACCAGCCCAAGACAACCTAACTGCTTCAAGAGGGAAATGAAAGACTGGATGTTTTGATAAGCATGGTGACTAGATGACTACTGGTGTTATATTCTAGGCCATGGTCAATCTCATTATGGTGTTTTCAAAGACCAATACATAGCTCATTCAGAAAACTACATAAAACTGCAATAATCAAGATTTTAACATTGCGTGACCATCAATTTCCATGCATGAGCTGTAGTGTCTTAGATGATCTCTAATTTTACTCAAAACAAGCAAACTCAAACAGTTCCTTTAATATATTATAGAAGTAATAATGAGTTTCAATCTGTGGACTATAACAGTGCTTGTGTTTCTATCTATCCCGTATGTTCTATGCTATATGTGAGGATAAAACATAAACAAAATAAACAAAAAGCTGGGTGTGGTGGCACATGCCTATAATTCCAGCATTTGGGGAACAGAGGCATGAAGAGCTCAGGAGTTCAAAGTCACATTCCATGGCTACATAGTAGTTCAAAGCCAGTCTGGACTATATGGGACACATCTTATTAATTAATTAGTTAGCTAGGCTCTTAATTTGAATTCAGTTCAAAATTTACACAATCAGTCCCAAGAGTTGTATCAGATATTTTATCCAAAAACTCATCTGGGGAGTCTGGGCCATCACTCTCTTGCCCATATACAGAAGTGAGTGCTATGTGCCTTTTACTGCGTCACAGATAGGATAACCTAATTCTGGCAAGCTCTGAGAAGTCCACTGAATTTTGAGCCATCTAGGGTCTCTCCATAATAAAATAATAAAATAGGTTTCCTGAGTAGACAAGGTGACCAAGCCTCGTGACGTGCGTTTAATATCCAGAACTCACAGGTGGAAGGCGAGAACAGACTCTAATTGTCCTATGATCTTCACACATGTATCGTTCACACTCGGATAGCCACGTACATGCACATACAGACACAAGTAAACAAATAAATACATGTCAGAACCATTTTAAGTGGGATTTACAAGCCAGCTCTTAGTTGCAATGAAGTTGAAATTTAAGCTTTTCTTGATCCAACACTCTTTGACAAATAAATGGGTGATCAGAGGACCCTGTTTCCTATCCCAGCCCCTACTTGGTGGCTGTCACAACAGTCTGTAACTCTAGTTCCAGAGAATCCAATGTAACCTCTAGCCTCCTCGGACATTTAGTGCATGCAATGCATACTGCACAGGCAGGCGAAGCACCTACCCACATAAAATAAAAACGAATAAGTCTTTTTAAAAATTTAAATAAATGTAAGCCACAGAAAAGAAATTTCTTATTATCTAAATATAGGCATTTCCATCTAAGCAATATTTTATAGCAAGGTTTTACTGGACTTTGATAACAAAAATCATTGTATCTTCTTAATTATATATAGTCTTAATTTATGCAAATAAATATGCCTTATAGTACATGTATTATTGATAGAGGTATAGGTGTGTGGTGTTCAATTGTCTACAGATTCACAGTAGCTCAGTTTCACATAACGCTGACTCTGATGGTAACACAAATCTTACCATTTCTATCCCTAAAAACACTAATAATTATAATCTTTGCCTCTCAGATGTTCTTACTGTTTTTCCCCCTTACAATTCTCCATGTAATGGCAGGCATCTTCCTGTCACTTAATTCTATGGCACCTACCACCCAGATGTAGATCTCTCTTTGCACATGATCAGCCAGCCTACAAACAGCAAACACGGGTCATTGCCATGCAGATAATACTGTGGGAGGGCAACCTAAATTGCCGGTGACCACGGGGATTTGCACATTTCTGAACAAAGGTTTCCTCATCTCAAAACTGAGAGCAGCCATTGTAGCCATTGTAGCTACCTAAAAGGACTGGTTTGAACATAATGGTTTATTAATAGAAGATATACACAGCTGCAAAAATATTAATTATCATCTCTCCAGAAGGCAATACAAGGTTTCTATAACAAGCACTTAGATATAGTATCCCTGCAAAAATGCTCTGTAGTAAATTACAACGGAAGGCAGGAAGAGTTACCATTACCAGTAACACACATTCTATTTGCACAAGTGTCACAAGACAGTGGAAGACTACAGGGATCTTTAACACATCGTTTATCTTCAGTCCCATTAAAAATTGATCTGAAAAGACATAGGATGGACCACATAAATTGACCCCACTATAAAAATTCAAAGGGCTTGCCAGATTCGTCTCTCTCTCTCTCTCTCTCTCTCTTTTTTATTTTAATCTTTTAAAAGCATGTTTAGATTGTATTCATTTGATTTGAGTGGGGCTTTTCTCTAAAATAAATTGCCTGTACATGCACACACTCACACATGTGGAATTCCTTTTCTGTAAGCCTCAAAGAGGCTTTTGATTCTTCTTCTGATTCACCAGAAAAGGGTGTGAGCAAGTGAGATGCGCCCTGGGATTTGGATGGCTCCAGAGTCACAGCATGCACTTACATGGAAACCAGATGGCTGCAGGAAATGTGTCTTTTATAAAAAAGAAATAATAATAATAATAATAAAATGAAAAATAAATGGAGTTCTAAGGTGTTTCTAAGACTCTTATTCTCAAATGAATCCCCCCAAAAAAGGTACAAATCAAAAGACAACTATGGGAAACTAACTAAAATAATCTCTTAGTTCATCATCATAGTGAAATCACATGCCCCCCTGGGCCACAGCTTAGAAGGCAGGACTGGAACCCCCACATCACAGTTGAAGAAGGGTCGAACCTTCCATCATGTAGGGAGAAGGGAGAAGCAGACGGGGAATCATGTTTAGCAAAGTTGAAGGCCCTTGGAAGAATTCATTTTTTTTTTCTCCTCCCTGAAAAACTAACCACGGTTTCTAAGAGGGCCTGCTTAAAGGACTTCACTTTTTAATCTTGCAATATTAATTCCCTGAAGCTTTGAACTGACAGGCAGGCCAATGTAAATGAGCCAGAACAAAAGTCAGAGCCAGGATTTTTGTTGTACCATGACAAAAAAAAAAAGAAAAAAGAAATGTGTTCTTAGTGTCCAGTGATTAATGAGCAGACAAGAAGAAGGCTGCAGCAGGCAGAAGACTGTCTTGGTGTGTGCACAGCTTACAGTGTCAGGGCAAATACAGTGAACTACCCTGAACACTCACATATACATACTTCACGTGCACCGATCCATACCACATGGGCAATCTCATGGAAATTTTCACTAACATTTAGCATTTCACAAAACGTCTAAGCCAGGCATGGTGGCATACATCCGTAGCTCCAGCTCTCAGGAAGGAAGGGAGCAGTTGGTGGAGGCCAGCCTGTGCTACCCAGGAAAGAGGGAGAACATGCTGGAAGCTAGCCTGTGCTACTCAGAAAGGAGGGGAGTACTTGCTGGAGGCCAGCCTGTGCTATATAGTGATAAACCTGTCAACATAAAATAAAATAGAAGTTTCATTTTTATATCTGATAATGGCTATAATATTCTGATAAAATAGCACTAGCACGCAATAAGCTCTGACTCTGACTCACTACTTAACTAAGACTTAATTTCACCAGAAAAGGGAATTAACCCAAGCCATTGTAACCAGTGAACTCAGTCACAGAGAATAAATATAATATGAAATGTCTTTAAAATTCAAATAACTAGAGAAGTGGGGGAAAGCATACCACTAAAGGAAAAAGTATTTCTCATTAACAGAGAAAAAAAAATCTTCCAAAAGAGATGGCACTCTACCCAAAGCATAGCATTCTAATTTATGAAATTCAGATTCCCAATATCCTCTTCCATTGCGTCTGAGCAGCAAAATTGTTCAGGAGAAGCCCACCCAGGCATCACGCAGGTCGATGAAGGACAACTCTAACTGTAACTGCTCATGAGGCTCAGCTGAAGTCAAAAAAGAGAAAGCTTAGAGGGGCAGCAATGGGGGGATGGGGCATGGAAGGACATGACACGCAGGAGGTGACCCACCAACCACTGTCGCTACACAGTGTCAAAGCTACAAACACCGGTGAGAAATAGAGGAGCAGCCATGGTGTTTGGGAGCTGAGTAGAGTAGAGCATAAATAAAAAGAAAGCAGCATCGTTATGATGCGCGACAGCCACTGGGAGATGGGGTAACTTCCATCTGATGAGTTCCTTGGCTAATGCTCCTGCTGTAACTTGATCACTTGAGAGTTTTCTCTCTTCAAAAGTACGCCATGTATGTGTGTATCTATGTGTATATGTGTATGTGTATATGTGTGCATATGAGTGCACATGTGTATACATGTGTATATGGTCATGTATGTATGCATGTGCATATATGTAAGTGCATTATGTGTATGAATGTGTGTATGTTTGTTCATGTTTATATATGTGTATGAGTGTGAATGTATATGTATATATGTATGTACGTGTGTGTGTGTTTGCACATATGTGGAGGTCAAAAGAGCACAAAAGAACCAAATTCTCTCATATATACATATATATTATTTGTATGTGTTTGTGTGTGTGTGGTTCTGGGGCCTGAATGCAGGTTGTGGGTTATCAGACTTGTCAATAGGGATCATTACCAGCTGAACCACCTCCCCAGACCCTCTTCCTATTCTGAAATGCTGAATTGCCAAAAATAAACTTCCCAAGTACCGGCACCACTTCCTCAAGAACTAGAAAGCAGTGCAGTGACTGACTAAGTACGTTACGGAGAGACACGAGTTTTTAATCTCTAAACTTATTCTGTTAGAAACAACTGTTTCAGGTAAAAGGAAAATGAAGAGCAAGCAAAGGGTGTTTATGTTACTTCTGTTTGAGAGGGTTCATGTGACAGAGTCGTTTCCCTACAACTTTCTGGTCTTGCCCTGGCTCCCTCCCTTCATTCCTTCTCTTCCTCTCTCCCGTCACTCCTTCCTTTCTTCCTTCCTTCCTTTCTTTTAGTGCCTTTCTTTCCTTGTCCTTAAAACTTAAAAGCAAATGAAGTCACAGCAATGCACTTTTGGGGGCGACTATTCATAAGTTACTCCTGAGTATTTTTCATTGGTTTAATAAGACATTCTATGTTTTTTTTAATGGTTTTTAGAAAGGAATTTGCAAGTTTTTTCTTTCTAATAGGGTAAAATCTGTGTGGAATAGGCATATTGTTTTTTTTTTTTTAACCCTACTTTATCCGATCAAATTATATGACTACTTCTGTTACTTGTTTGGATTTTCTGCCTTTACATCAATGTGACTGCTCTGGAATCAATTCTGCTGATTGAAGGGAAACTGCCCATAGCAGGCTGTATATTTACAAATTTCATCTTTGCTGTTGAACTGAGAGAAAATCAGGTTGAAAACCGATGCCCTTGGGTCACTTGGAAGCTTCAAGGATTCAAGTCTGATGCTCAGAGAGTACTTAAGAGGCCAAGATTTTAACCTCATCTGCTGATTCCAGCATGCAACTGGGAACCACAGTTAGGAGAGCACAGTTGATAGCAGAGAACAATATTTAGGGCAGCACAAGAAGTGTGTTGAATGTAGGCTCCTCAGTGTCAGAACACTGAGAAGACATTCAAGTATTACAGACACAAGGGTGAATATTCAAATATTTATTGATCCGATCAGATGAAATGGGAAAAGTAACAGTCAATAGTTGTCATTTTCTGGTGGTAAATGATCAATGTCCCTTTGAGCTAATGGCATACAAAGATGGAGTTCAAAGAGATAGTGAGCCATCTGATGAAGAAAATGCAGTTTGTCTGATAAAGGCAGGTGAAAGCATTGCCTATTAAATTTCCCTCAACAGAAGTAGCAGAAGGCTCATTGGAGCATGTTGGAGCTTACAAAATGAGCTTTTTAAAAATATGTATAAGAGTTTTGCCTGCATGTATGTCTATGAACTACATGAATACCTGGTGCAGACAGAGGGCAGAAGAGGGTATCACATCCCCTCAGCCTGGCATTATGGATGGCTGTGAGCTCCCATATAGACGTTATTGAACCCTCTCTCCCCACTGGAGAGCAGCCAGTGGGTGCTGCTAACCACCGAGTCCCCCCTCCACTCCTCTGTCCTCTTCTGGTTTTCTTTCTTTGTTTCCACTTGGTTTTGTAAGATTTTTGAATGATCTTCCTGAATTCATTTTCTGTAGTACCATGTCTAATGACTACTTTATACATAGTAGTCCTTGTGCCCACCAGTTCTCCTGACTTTTTTTTTTTTTTTTTTGCACAAGATGACAACAATATCATATGTTGTTCTCTGTGAGTCCCAGGAAGCCAGCTTTTCAAAAATCATCACACAGGGTCTTGTAATAACATTTCCTGAATAGGATCTAGGGAGCTCTCAGGGGCCACATGAAGTCATAGAGGCAGAATCTCCTATAAAAAGTGAGAAACATTAATAAATACGTTTCTCCTCATCAAATAAAAGTTCACCACCAAGGACCATCTTATGACCCAGAGAGAAAATACTTAATGTCTGAAAGCCCGACAATGAAGATGTGGAAAGTTATGCTATTTTTATACCTCAGATGATGTTCAGTCTGGGAAAACTCAAGATAACTTGGTGTTTAAAATAAAATGCATGTTTCATACACATCAATTGCTGGCCATTTATCTTATGCTTTTAAAAGATTATACATTAAAATGCCATTCTTCTTCCTTAAAAGTTTTGCGCTAGGATGCCAGCCATTTCCATTTATCGCTATACAGAAGGGGACGTCTGGGCAGGTGATCTACTTAAATAGATGGCAGCTAAATGAGAATGAACTTTGACTCATTTAAATTAACTCCAATATTTATTGTTACAAGCTTGACAATGCTCTTGGAAACAATTAAGTATGACCTCAAGAATAAATGAGTTTAATAAAAGAGGCTAAAAAGGAGTACAATATTTGAGTTAAGGGAGTCATTTTTAATCAGAAAGCAGAAGGGCTTGGGGTGATTACCTGATGCATAGCATCACAAAGGAAAACTGGTGGAGACTACTGCAATAACATTGGTGATGCGGAAAAATGATTCTGTCCTCCCACACGATTGCTTCCCTTGGTAAGATTCAACCTCTAATGAAAACAGGAAAAAAAAAAAAAAAAAAAAAAAAAACTTACCTCTATGGTATCGCTGCTCAATTTAGAGAGTATTTTAATCAGCCAGTATATTGATTGATATGGCTTGGAGTAAGGGTAGGAATAGTGATATTCATTTTAATCACTAAATATGATACATACATATTTTAATATTTAGTGTGTGTGTGTGCGTNGTGTGTGTGTGTGTGTGTGTGTGTGTGTGTGTGTGTGTGTGTGTGTGTGTGTGGGAGTGTCCATGGTCTCTCAAAGTGCAGAGGCTCTGGACCCCTGGAGCTGGAGTTCTAGGCAGTTGTGAGCTTCCCAACATGGTGCTGGGACCTGTATTCCAATCCTCCAAGGGCATAGTATGCACTTGTCACTGAAGAGCCACCTCTCCAGCCCTAGTATATACATTTCTAATCAGGAGAAGATTTAGTAAGATCTCTTTGCCTTTGTCAGGCATGTCTCCACTTGAATCAGAATGACTCTATCATCACTCACAAGGAGACACCAACCAGTGTGTTAAAAGCCTACGCTTAGCAGAGGTTGTAATAGGCTGGGCAGTAAGCTCTAGGACACATCGTTTAGTCAGCTTCAAGACTCTGCTAGATGATATTAATGCCAGCTTCCATCACTTTAGATAAAAATGTCACTATAATAAGAAAGCATAATTGATGGCCTTGGTACCAACCCCCAGGGGGTTATTGCTGCCTGGGCACTACTTTTCACTAGCTTGATGTGTGTCTTATAAGCAGGCCTTTCTCATAAGTAGGAATGCACTCTTTCATTAACAACATCCTGATCTTGAATCACTCCATACTGTGAAGCCCTGGTCTATACTCTGTTGTCAGAAGTTACCTGTGATGTGCAGCGGGAATTCCCTCCTTGTGGGAAAATTCTATTAAAATGGAACATTACCCCATGCTTGACCTCCAGGGTTCTACACAGAGGTGGGAAGATGTTTCTGTGTCAGAGAGTATTTTTCACTTGGTGACTAATGCCCGGTATAGTCTATACTCAGCCAAACAGGAAGGTAGAGATGCTATCAGCAACCAGCCCTGCATGGCAGCTTATCTGTCCTTTGTGACCATTTTCAATACTGTTTACCGAAGGAAAACACATTCTCAAAACCCTATTCTGTCTTATTAAGAGCGCATAAAAATACAGAGACACTATGTTCTCACAAGAACATGTTTAACACATAGCATTGATTTGGTAATAACAGAGTCAGACAGTGTTTGTGTTCCACCTTGCAAAGCTACTTGGGCGTCTCTGATGTGCCTTCTACCATATTATCCCTAGATCTGGGGTTCTCAGAGGATCTGTTCTTATCAGCAGGCCCCCCATATCCTGCCTCACCAGGCCCCCCACATCCCTCCTCACTACACCACACACACACACACACACACACACACACACACACACACACACACATCCCACTTCACCGTCCTCAGCAGCTATACAATCTTCAGTTACCAGCTGAGACTCCACTGTTCTGCACTTTCCCTAGATGCCTAACAAACAGAACTGAATCCCCTAGAACCTGCTCCTTATAGAAAGAAACAATTATCAATGAACGATAACTGCCCACTTGCTTCTAGATCAGTTTACTGTCAACTCTGGAAAGCTGAGCTAGAACATCATCCCCAAAGTGCCCAAGTACCTAGGACGGCAGGTGCCTCACAGACACCTACTGAGTGAAATGCTGCCTATTGGAGCAAGGACTACTGAAGCAATTAAGTCTGATGGGACCTTTTTAATCAATAAAACTTTTTCATGGCTTTTTAGAAGGCATGCTTATGTTTAGGGTTTGCATTTACACGTGTGTGTTCCCTCACCGTGGTACATTCTATAGTCACAAGACCTTGTATAATCCCCACCTGCTCCATTGTATTCTAAGCTTACAGAACATGGAGATTTTTAAAAATCTATTGACTTTAGTGAGACACTCAAAGGGTAAAGACATACCCTTGCCTTGCTGGTGCTTGCCCCTGGGTCAGCATTCTGCCCTCACCCAGGCACTTATTTAAAATGCTGGATTGGGGCTAGCAAGATGGATCAGTTGGTAAAGGCCTTACCATTAAGCCTGACAGCCTGAGTTTGATCCCCATGCCCCATGAAGGGAGAACAGACTACCACGTGGAGTCTTCTGATCTCCACATATGCACCATGCCATCATACATATAGAGGCACACATACACTAAATAAATAAAAGTAGCCATTTTAATTAAAAACATAATAAATAATAAAACACTGGGTTTTAGGCTCTACCTCAGATCCACTGAATATGGAATCTCTTTTTTAAGATGGTCGACTTATTTATCATGGCCAGTGTCATATAGAAAGCTATGCCTGGTGTGAATGTGGAGTGGGGTGGAAAGGAGAGACATTGAAAGGAAACGTTTACATTAACTCAATCATACTCTCTAATACTGTCTTAGACAGCAGGGACACTCAGAAAGCTCTGGGTGTTAGTTGTATCACATATGATTGTGCTAATTACATTTTCGTGTTAGCGAGAGTGAGTTGGAGATAGTGTGGAAGGGGCGCCCCCAAACCATCTGACTCTGCTTTCAGTCAGGAGGGAAAGGGAATGGGGGTCCCCTTTTAAGCCCAGAGGCGGGAGACAAATCCACTGAGTATTTGTGTCTGGAAGACGTAACTATCGCAAGTGAAATTTTCGGCTCTCCATCTTTGGTCTTGCTCCCCTACAAATGTGCCCATTTTTCACATATTTAACAAGTAATACTTTTATCAGCCCAATTTTGCTATTGATTGCTTCTTTAACAGAAAAATGCATCACAAACAAAAATGAATGAAGCTGTCTGAAGAGGAAATTCCATAGTAGCTTTACTGTCAATGCCCGTCATAAATAACCATGACATCACAGGAGCCTTATCTGCGGTTGCTGCGACTGATCGATGGCATCACTCTAGAAGTGTAAATAGCTTCTAATGTCCCATCTTCCACCTTCAAATAGGCTCTGATTATTTATGATGGCTGTTAGGTTACAAGTCTGAGCCGAGGTTTGGATTTATTTTCTCCTCATAGCTGCTGTGGATTTCGAGTTAGATGGGATTATTTTTTAGTTAAGATGATAAACTGAGAAAGAACTGTCATGGAGACTGGAACACCATCATCTCATCTGGCCGATGTCACCGCTTGGCTATGAATTCACAATGCCGGCATCCTTCAGCCAGCCCCTTATCATCAACCAAGCAATATTAAACACTGGCACTCAATCACTGGTTGTTACCCCAGGAGGAGGGAAAACAAAGGCAACAACATATTCGATGTGGCTTTCCACAATTAAAATACACGTAGCCTTGTCTTACTAAAGCAGAGAGGGGCATATCATCTGCATCCCGCGTATTTTACGGTAATGAAAGTACCCCAGCTCTGAGGTGACAGCTCACGATGATTTACAGAGAAAGTGGGGAATCCATCAGCTCCTTGCAAGGTGTTCTTCATAACCATAAAGGAGCCTGACAGGCAACTTGGGCCGCGATATATTTTTTGCTGAGGAAAATAGATATGCAGCATGTCTACATGAAACAGGCAGGTAAAACATTAAAAACCTGTCAATTATCCAGGTATTTTACCAATATAATGGCAAATACTGGATCTTTTGGAACCTTAGATGGACATAGTAAGTAGCCCAAATTATTTATGAAGCGGATCAAGTGACTGGCAAGATTTTGTACTTGTTTGGGCTATTGTGGCAAAGGACACACAGAGGAAGCTCTTCATCCCATGAAGCAGCCACATTTTAATAAGATTTTAAAAACCTATTCCTTGCATTTTCCCAAAATTAAAGCATTCATTTTTTTCATTGAGAAAAGAATGGTACAAACCTGTCCCCCAAGTCATTAGGGGAAAGATTTTCCCATAGAAAGCAGTATAAGCTCTCCTATAGCTATGAGCTGCATATATTTTTCAGAATAATTTTAAAATAATTACAATAGCTGTAAAACTATTTAAAAATATCAGACTTCGTTATATATACTACTATTTCTTATGATTCACCAATTAACTACCATTCCATTGATTTAGATATAACTTTAAATTGTATGACAGTAAACTTACTAAACTTGGAATTCTTTTGTGTGAATTTTAATTATGCCCTCTTAGGAATTCTTGAATTGTTTTTATCTCTACCTAAAATAACTTGGCATCAGCTTATCCCTAGCAACATTTTACAAACAGTAATAGCATATCTAATTACTTAACTATTGCAAAGAAAAGAACGCACAAGAACAACCCCTATTCCCATCAAGTTATGAGATCATTATAGAAATCTATTTCCCAAATTATTTACAATGTTTCTGCTTCATCTGTTACAGATTGTTTTTGACAAACTCATTTCTGAGAACAACCCTATATTTTAAACTGTTAAGAACAGAAAGCCCATGTCTGATGGAAGCAGTTTCTTGATTGTGTGTAAAACGAAAACAGAAGATTTCCCCCCCCCCCCGGTTAACAACTGCTCTGAACTGTTGGGTGCAGGAATGATGTGACTCCGGACTCTCTTCCTTTCTCCAGGGAATTTATTTAAGTATTTATTCCAAATGTGCCGTGCCCTGCAAACAGTCCCAAGGAGCTGAAAGATCTCAGCAGAAGTGTGGCCACTAGGAGCTGACAATGGCTGTTTTGTCCCCTCTAGGCCCTGGTACTTACTCAGGAAGTAGGATTGGTCCAGCCAGCTGGTGCCATGGTAGAATGATTTATTGCCTGGTGTCCTCGGTGGCAATTGGACCCTTTCCCACTGTCACTCACAACTTGCCCAGACTGTGTCCTAAAGAAGAGGTTCCCCTCCGTCCCAAAGAAATCACAATGCCTGTCATAAAGTGTCTTTTAACAGAGGGAAACGGTATGAAATGGGCAAAGAAAGGGAACAGTCAGAAGAGCAGAGAAGATGGATGCGGCATAACCTTTTCTCAGGGACCCATTTCTTCGACTTTTCCTCCTGTCTTTAGCGAGTTTTTGTTTTGGCTGATGACAATGCCTAATAGCCTGATAAATTGATTTTCTGAGTCCCCTTTCTCATCTCTTGAGACGACACTAACTCACTGGGACTGCAGAGGACTCACAGAGGCAGGAGACAACAATTAGTTCGTTGAAGATGTCAGAAAGAAGCTTCAGAGAGTTGCCAGTACTGGGAAATCCTCCCTGACAGGTCAGTGCTGACATGGCTGGCAGATGCTTGCAAGCAGCAGCGCAGCCCAAGGAGGAAGGCACACCAGAGCCTCTTTGGCTCTGTGTCTCCAGGGCTGTGAATTCCCCTGGACTCGAAGGAAAAACCCATGGCTGCAATCTACCAGGCATTTCTGTGAAATGCCTTTCTTGGAAGCTACAGATAGAAAAATCACATCTCCGGGTTGCTGCTAATTGGAATTTAAATCGATGTCTAACTAAATTTCTGTAATTGTTTTCAAAACCTTTTATGAATGCGTGATTTCAGATTTACTTCTCATTATGGCATTTAACTCCACAGAGCATATTAATTTCAAGAGACCTTTTTAGACATGAGTTAAGGGGGTGAATTGTTTTAAGCACCTTGCACGGCCATCCTTGGCAGACCTGCTGCTTGCAAGCTCTGCTTTCATATGATCAGAGAGGAGCTCTACTTTCAAATGACCAGAGAGAAACATCCATTATCAGTCTTCTAATTGAAAACAACTTGATTTGTCTAGATCTCCATAAAATTGAGAAATTCTTGAAAAATTAGTGTAAACTCTCATTCTATTTTAGTAAACATTATAAATATTAGTATTTCTTTTTTGTTGTGACCAAGTAAACAAAAGAATCTGTCCCTGTGATATCTTATCCATGAGGATAATTGTGGTTTGGTGGTCTTGTATAATTGTATATTTCTTTAAAGATACCTAAAATGCAACACAATACCTTATGTGTATAATGTGTCTAGACTTATTTGGATTTGTATAAAATGATCACTTCAGGCATAATGTTCTAGAAGCTGTAATATAGCCCAGAAATATTTGCCACTGTTTATTCTTTCGGAGTGACTCCCAAATAGTGCTAAATTACTATAAAATTTGAAGAAAATTAATCAATCCTTCAGTGTTTCTCTCCTTTCTGACAGTAATATTAAGTGCTCAAACTCTACCAATGGCAGAAGACGGAGACAGGATTGTGGTGCTCTACAACCAGGGATCCTGGTGACTGTCCTGATACAAGAGCCTGAAGATGTTTTGGTTTGCAAAGGACTAGCAAATGAGCTTGGTTCCTGAACTTATTTTTTTGTCAGGAAAGCTTAGGACTCTGACATTATCATTTGAAACTTGCTGATACAAGAGATGGCTCAGTGGTCAAGAGCACTCATTGCTCTTCCAGAGGACCCAGGTTTGGTTTCCAGCACCCATATGGTGGCTCATAACCATCTATAACTCCACTCTTGGGAGATCTGATGCCACCTCCTGGCCTAGGTGGGTACTGCATGTCCACAGAAGCTAGACATGGGGGCAAAACACTGCTACATAAAATAAAAGTAAATAACTCTTTTAAAATATATATATATTTTAAGAATCATCCACTCAGTGTAATCTAGAATTCAGCCATGATGGGGTTTCTAAAACAAAAGCCATAATTTTGAATGGCCAATGCCATACCCTAACAGTTGTGGCACATATATGAGTATCTGGTACACTGGGATCTTCTGGCTGCAGCCTTCTGCTGTCATTGACCCTTTGCCTGTGTTAAAGGGCCCTGAGAGAGAGGGCGATATGACTGGGGTATGCATCCCATGGATTTTACTCCCGATCTGCCAGACGATAAAAATTAGTGAGCAATAAGTTCTGTAGTTGTGGTGGGTCAGAAAGGTCCTTCCCAGAAAGGTCTTCCCAGAGTTTAGCCCTGCCACACTGCTGCACATCACGGTGGGATTAATACGGCTGCTGGAGAATAAGTGCATTTAACAGTAAATGTGAAAGCCATAGAAATAAATTCCGCCATCAAATTGTTCGTTAAGTGCATTAATCCAGTTGTGAGAGACCTGCATTGGGGCATCAACCGCCCTGCCATCATGAAGCTTTTAAAAGCAAATCAATCCAAATTATATCAACTTGACTTACACCTTCCTGGCAGCAGGGCTGTACTACCATGCTGCAAATATAAATAAAAGGTAGTTTTCCACGGGTTTGGAAACTGGCTTGAAAGCTTTTGTGCAGTCTTCGTCAAAAACGGGGATTTCACAGATGAGAAAAGAAGGTGTCGAATCTGACAAGCTTGGTCCAAATTTTCCCCATTTTACCTTTGAAGCCAGACCACGCAGGTCACTCTCTTCACCTGCTATCAAAATATTCCTCCCAATGCTGCTGTGATGCAAGAAACCGGCCTGCATACCAACCAGGAGCAGCCAGTGACTAGGACAGCAAAGTCCCTTTCGCACAAGAGACTTTTAAAAGCCAAGCTCTCTATAACCAAGCAGTACCCTAGAGAGCGACAAACTGGGAGAGATTAATTTTGTGCCCCTGCACTCCTCATTACAAGGAGACCTGAAGTAAGTCAAATACAAGTTAATCTCCAAAATTCCACTTCTGTACATGCACGTTAGGTTAGCCATTCCAGTGCACTGGCTGATGTCTCTAAGCCTTAGGCACACAAGATGAGCAGCTTGGCCAGCAAATGTGAAAGAGAATACCTGCCTCTGCCTCCTAGTGTTAGCACGATGACACGGTAACCAAACAGAACCATGAAAAGGAGCACACACGTGTTACCTCCATGCTATCTAGAACATACTTGATGTTCCATCATACTGATGAAAACAGTAAAAAATCAATAATCCAAAGGTACCCACACAGGTGAAGAGATTTTATCTTAACCTACCTACTTTGAAATGTAAAAAAGACCCTCAAAGCTGAGAGGCACCCACCCCTGCTTAAAGAAGGCAAATGACTCAGTGGATGGTGACAAAGGTCTTAGGGAAGCAAGACAGCCATCATGCTATGAAGGTTCCATGTTTTCCCTTTGGGACAGAAAAAAAAATACAGGTCTTCTATGTTAGCTCAAAGCTAGTAAAACCAGGGTTATTCTTGTCCTGGAGGCCTTGTGACAGCCTGATTGTCTCCTCCCTTAGACAGCCCTTCCAGCCATTCCTGAGGCTCTGTTTGCATGGGGAACTGCATGTTTTTCCAAAGTGATAAATGCTGTGGTCTCATCATAAAATTAAGTGAAACATTAATGAAACATTACCTCCCGTTTCAAGCAGTCTTCTTTCTAGAAATTCCTGTATTCCAATGTACTGTGATGCACACCATAGTCCAAAGTTGGCAGGGTTCAAATATAGAAGAGATCAGACATATGTAAGAACCATGAGGGTGAAGTAAAATACCCATCCGGTCCATGGAAACTGGGTATTATAACCAAAGATATGTGACCAAGGAAAGAAACATGCAAGGTCCTCAACTATCTGAGAAAAACAAACAAACAAACAAAATTAAACCAACCCTAGTGCCATAAGTAGGAGGAATGTAATTCACCGAATACTACTTTTTACCTATGACTGGCAAAAAGAACATTTATTTATGCATCATGCTATGCTTAAGAAGAAAAAAAAAACCCACATTTGCTGCTCCGTAGACAACTGATTAGTATTGGCAAGGAAAATTAGCAAACAGTGAAATAATTAGAAATGTACCCTAGTTACTCACTGAGCATTATTTGCAGTAGTGAAAAAGTATAATAATAAAAACGATCCAAATGTTCAACCATACAGGAATAGCTAAAGAATGAGACATCTATTCATTAGACTACTGTGCAGTCAACAAAAAGGAAGAAGTTCTTTACATACTGCAGTTGGATGACCACAAGAACATTTACTAAGTGGGCAAAAAAGCAAGCTCAAAAATTGTGTGTTCACTATATACTGTTAGCATGAAGAGGAGAAAAGAAAAACATAGATTTGTGTAAATTAATAAAGACACATGTATCTAGAAAGACACACAATTAAAAAAAACTGATTGTGTGTGCCTCTGAGACAGACAGATGAAACGACTGGGATGTGTGTGTTTATATAATTAAATAAATATTTAAATGAGCAAATTAAACAGAGTAAAAAAAATCTTTGACATATTATTGCAAAACTAAAGCAGGTTTATGAAAACATAGGTAGACATTTGCAAGAAACAGACTTCTGTGTATAAGCCTATAATGTATTTATATGTGTATACAATTTCACATAAACCTTTTGGAATTACATGCAAAGAATCTTTGAAGCCACAGAACAACATGGCCTATCTACAAGGACAAAAGAGACCTGCTTATGTGGTATTTTAATTTTCCCATCGCCCTGTGTGGCTTACATAGTCCGATTAACAACAATCAAAAACGAAGAACAAGGAAGAGGTGGAAGCAAGCAAAAAGTGTCCATCAAGGAAGTTATCAGCCTTCTAAATAAATGACTATGTCCCACAGAGAAGTCTGCGAGAGCTGTAGTCCATTCTTCTATTTTGGAAAGTCAACTGAATGTGGGTATGTTCACTTTAGAAAGCCAAAGTTTCAATTAGAGATCTTGGGTGGGTGGCAGGCCCCTGGGAACAGAAGAGCACCTGCCAAAAGTGGGAAACTGTCTAGTGCAACACATAAACACTCCAGATGCACTGACCGACTGTCAAGAGCTAAACATGCGGCAGATAATTCTCAAAACAGCCCACTGGTGCAGATTACTATGCTGGGACAACATCTGATTCCAAGAGACTAGACCTTTCTTGGGGTGAAGTAGAAGCCTCTGGAAATGGAGCTTGTCTCTACTTTCCACTAGGCATCCTTGTGGCAAGACACTGAGCTTGAAGATGTCAGTTCTAGTCCCCTCCACCTGCCACTCCCCAAGCCCCTTAACCGTGAAGGGGCGGGGATTGCGATTATGGGCTCTGTGTGTGTGTGTGTGTGTGTGTGTGTGTGTGTGTGTGTGTGTGTGTAAGGACCAGAGGCAAGGGTCCTAAGGAAATTTAATATGTTTTATCCACTGAAGTCAAAAGAGCCTCTTTCTGTGTGTGGAGCGTGAAAAAACGGTCTTACTACCCCACAGTCACACCTCATAACATAATCCTGTAACACCTACTGACCCGGGATCTCCAAGAAAGGGATAGTGTTAATTCTATTGCACTTATGGGGAGTTGGGGAAGTATGCAGCCCAGAGCTGCCAGGCCTCAATCCTCCCCATAGCTTTAACCCTCATGTTCCCTGCTCTGCTTGACATCATTAAAACAGGCTACACAGGCATAAAGCAGTCCTGTTAAAGATGACTGGCATTAAACGGTACAATTACTAGTTTTGTGTAATTCACAGGACAAGGAAATATCTTAGATAAAGACACCCTTGAAGATACGGATGTGAAAAGGAGTGCCTTAGGTGGTTCAAAGGTGAATAGAGTCATCCCCTGTGTCCACTGTCATCAGAACCTGTTCCTGCCATCACGTGGGCTTTCCCCTTTAAAATATTTGAGTCGGATAATTTAAATAAAACAAACATCTCAGAATGAACGCAAAACCATCAGTGGTCGTTTCCTGTTCAGATGACCCTCCTCCACCCCAACTCATGTCGAGCGCTTTTATTTTTCAAACATTGAGCCATTTTACTGCCTGCTCAGAGAAGGCCACTGTTAACCACTTTGCTAGGAGCTGAATTGCAGGGGGGGGGGGGTTTGTTTTGTTTGACATCCATATAAACTTGTGTTTCCCTTTCAACCCTCTCCGTTCCCCTTCATGAACGTGTTTTTCTTCCTCACTTTTTAGACACATTTGGTAACAATCAGGCTTTTATTTAAAGGAGCCATAAGATAAGGTATCTGCTAGCGTCACACTTGGAGTAATTGATCACATTTGTTTCTTGTTCGTAGGTTAGACCCCTCACTCTTGCTCCCCTCTTTTTCCTTTCTTTTACCTTGGCATGTTTCTCATTATCCTCTGCCTTGTTAGCCTCCTAGGATTTTCTACTGTGGGGAGTGGAAACAGGACAGGACAATACACACCCCAGCTTGTTGGGGACAGCATCCCCTCTCTGGTTCCCGCACTTCCAGCTAGCTCACGCTGTGTGGAGCCCCCCCCCCCCCATGGATACAGGTCTGCAGCCTGCAGCTGAGGGAGACTCTGGGACACTCACTGGCTGCTCTATGGGTTTCATTTCACAGCCAGGGCTGTAGTGCTTCGCTCTGAGACCTGCTTCCCCAGCATGGCAGCGTTGTTATCCTATGACTCAACCTGTCCCGGCTCATTTCATCTGGGAATGTTAGCCCAGGATCAATACTGGCAGCCATCCATCCTGCAAAAGATGACTCCTATCTTTTCCCATTTCTGCTTTCCACATACATCCTAATCAGTAGCATTTTATTGACACTGTCAGGCGGGGCTAATTTCTGACACTGTCTAAAGTCTAAAACTGCAGAGGTAGGAACACTCAGCTTGTTCTCTGTGGGATCTATGGGCCAATGAACATGAGACCTGCTTATTTTCCTGTTGGGGTTTCAATCACAACAATCAAGCTAAAACCACTAGTTATTCATGTTGAATGAAACAAAAGGCCCTCTATTTTCTTTAGGTCTGAGGGGAACACCAAGGTAAATTATCTAAAGTTAATTCCTCTATGTTCAATATCAATATCCATTTATAAACACGTGGTGGGCTCTAAAAACATCACGAATGCCATGGAGGAAAGCTCAGTGAACACTGCTTCACCTATGTGGCTGTCCTGACTTCAGGACTATCTTCATTTCTGATTCACTCTGTAGACTCTGGCTGTTTGGTTGCTCAAAATTTAAAAAAAAAAAAAAAAAACAGCATTAGACTCCAGATAATCTAAGATTCCGGAAGAAATCTTGAATTTAAGTGCCGTCTGCTCATCAAGGGCAGCCATGGGCAGGCCGTTGACTTGGCCTGACCTTCAGAGTCCTCTCTACTCTTGAGATGAGTGGGCCAGGCCTTGTGGCCCTCCCGCATGGCAGTTTTTATTGCTTCCAGTACCATATTAACTAGCTGAACTCATCCCACTACAGATAGTGGGGTTCCCTAGATGCTAGATGCTATCTGTTAAATGCTGCAGTCAGTAGCCACACTGTTACAGCACATTAAAGTAGGTTGTTAATATACGCACCTGATTTCAAGAGTTTTATGGACAACTGGATAAAGATTTGAGTTGATAATTCTTATTCTTTAACTTCGCATTACTTGCTTATCTGGTGTATGTGTGAAGGATGAAGAGCATCCGCACATGCTAGGATATGTGTGTACAGGAATCATCCCATCGTGTGGGACATGGAGACTGAACTCAGATCAGCAACCATCCTTACCTGCTGAGCCATCTCCCATCCTGAATAAGAAGTCTATCTTGTTTTGTAGTTATAAATGATAATGTTTGGGATACATTCATAAAATAAAAAGATGCTATTATGATTAATTATGCCTCTTTTCTTTTACTTACATCTAAATGCAGGCTCTGAAATAATTACATTGTTTATGTAGCTAATAACTGTGTGTGTGTGTGTGTGTGTGTATGTGTGTGTGTGTGTGTGTGTATGTGTGTGTGTGTGTGTGTGTGTGTGTGTGTGTATAAAGCAGTAAGAAGACTATGAATAGAAAGAATCTGAAATATTCAATTGGTTGTGACTTTATAATAAGGAAGAAGCACTCTGCATAAAAAATACCCAAGTGAAGTCAAGTTTGACTTGCCAAATGCTTACAAAGAACATTAAATGGTTAGAGGTACATTGTTTATGACTACAGGTCTGCTGATAGCGAACACATAATCCTATTCCAAATGGTTAAAGTAGTAAGTTTATCACCTAACTGCTCTAATTCACATTTCTCAATACCTGAATTACATATTACATGTTTTTTATTTCATCAGTATCAATAAAACTAAAAAAAAAAGTTGCTGGAAAGATTTTTTAATATAAATTATCTTCTATTGCTTAATTTAGCAGTATCGATGTTATATCACACTTCTGATGAATTGTAGAGAAAAATCCACATTTTTAAAAATTATCTTATTAGATATTTTCTTCATTTACATTTCAAATGCTATCCTGAATGTCCCCTATACCCTCCACCCACCCTGCTCCCCTGCCCAATCACTCCCACATCTTGGCCCTGGCGATCCCCTCTATGGGGTATATAAAGTTTGCAAGACCAAGGGGCCTCTCTTCCCAATGATGGTTGAGTACACCATCTTCTGCTACATATGCAGCTAGAGACACGAGCTCTGGGGGTACTGGTGAGTTCATATTGCTGTTCCACCTTTAGGGTTGCAGACCCCTTCATCTCCTTGGGTACCTTCTCTAGCTCCTCCATTGGGGGCCCTGTGTTCCATCTAATAGCTGACTGTGAGCATCCACTTCTGTGTTTGTCAGGTACTGGCATAGCCTCACAAGAGGCTGCTATATCAGGGTCCCTTCAGCAGAATCTTTCTGGCATGTGCAATAGTGTCTGAGTTTGGTGGCTGATGATGGGATGGATCCCCAGGTGGGGTAGTCTCTGGATCGTCCATCCTTTTGTCTTAGCTCTAAACTTTGTCTCTGTAACTCCTTTTATGGATATTTTGCTCCCTATTCAAAGGAGGAATGAAGTATCCACACGTTGGTCTTCCTTCTTTTTGGTTTTCTTGTGAAAAATCCACATTTTTATGCATCTTGTCAGTACTTGGATAAATTAAATTATTAAGGAAACCTAAAGTTTCATGAACATCAGAAAGTACTACACAACTGGGTGATAAATACTTTAGTAACTAATTAGGTATATGCAAAAAATTATAAATCTATGCTATAGTTCCTTCATAAAATTGTGTGTCTTTTTAGAGGGATATATATATATATATATATATATATATATGAATGAGATGGATACTTCCTGTGTTATCCATGTAAACTAACTTCTAAAAGAAGCATTACTGATTTCACACTGCATTAGGCACAGGTATGACAAAATACAGCCCAGAGCAGAAACAACTTATAAAATGGGTAGCGATCATTTTTTTTTCCTCTCTGGTAATATTAAAATGTCATCCAATACAAGAATGCATAGTGATGTTTGCCCCTCCTCTTTTCAGAGCATTTCCATCTCAGACCATCCCTAGAACCTGACACCTTGCAAGCTCCTGCAGGTAACAGGCTGTTGCAGACCTGCTCTTTGCCTTAATAAGGCCAGTGACCTTTCAGGCTCGGCTCTTCTTCATTTCCTTTCCTATCATTAGTCTGAAATGGCATAAACTACCTCTCAATTTTCCTCATCCCCTCAAGGCCCCACCTCTTTAGTCCAAATTCACCTAATTAGGAACTTAATTTCCTTTTTTCCCCAGATGGGCAGACTGATAATGGAGAGAAGCTATTCATCTCAGCATCACAGAAAATCGTGTCAATGGCCTCTCATTTAGCAATGACAAGCATGTGTTCCAAAAGTTGGCTGTTCTCTTCTGGAGGCCAAGTTTCTTTATGAAGTAGGTTTTTCTAACCATTGAACTCAATAAATTTGGTCTTTTTTTTCTTTGCTAACTAAAAGCACAGAAAGGGGAAGAATTCAAATCTGAAACATCTCTATATCTCCTTTGTCATTCATTAAGCATAGTCGGTTACTGAAATTTAAAACAGAACTCTCACATGCACACCCCTGCCATAAGCTTGATAAGACCTTAGTTCTAGCAGAAGATGACTGGGTGAATTCAAAGCTTTACCTCAGGAGGTTAGGGTGGCCGTTCCTTGAACCTGGCCATCCTTACCAGCCAACCTTACACAATTTGTTTTACCAAAAATGACAGACGCAGGAGCCACCTGTGACTGAGTAATCACCTAGATTTTCTATGACATTATCTAGTTGACTCTATCGCCCTTTAACTGTGGAGTTCCTAATTTAACAATGCAAAGCACACGTATAAAAACACTTCTAGTAAGTCCTAGTGTGGAATTCCTAGAAGTCAGTAAGAGAAGAGAGGCCATGCCCAGCTTTTACTCTGCCCCTCATGGGGAAATCTGAATGTGTTCACTCATTTCCTTTCATTCACTCTGGTAATAATACGATCATCAGCACCATTACAAAACTTGGAGGGGACGATGATGGTTAAAGCGGGGACCAGACAGCTCTATGCTTTCCATATGGCCCATTCTCATACCTTCCTGCCAGGACACTAGGACAAATCATTGCACTGATGCTTTTCTTATACCAGACACACTTTCTCAGCACAGAAGAACATAGTGAAATAAATAAGGGAAGGGAGGATAACTCTATCTAAAAGGTTCTTCTTTCAAGTGGATGGTCCCACGCCTCTCTGCTTTACAGTGGCCAGGTGAGTGGTCTGATCCAAGACTGTGCTAACATAACTGAATCCTCTTCCCCTGGGGCAGAGGAAGGTTGTTCTGTCCGTTATAGCTTATTTTAAAACTATCAAAATGTAATATTATAAAGCTAGAAATTTCTAAACAAATTAATGAAATGTTGTTGGTTTTTTAGCTCCTGAAGAGTGAGCCTAAATATGCCCAAAGCATTTGGCTATTATAGAAGACAGCTAATGTAAAACCATGCCAAATTCAGCTACCTAGGAGGATATAGATATAGAACAAAGCACTTGTCAACAAAATTAAACAAGTGCCCCATCGCTTCAGAAAAAGTAACCCTGAAAATATTTTTGCATGAACCTATAATTGCTTAGGTCAGAAAAATCACTAATACTTAACAAAAAATTAAAATAGAGAATATGGTGCAGTTAAGACAAGGAATTAAAGCTGTAACTATCTCAGAGGGCCATATGAGCATCTCTCCACATGATGAAGGAGAGATTGCTCTTACAGCTTGCCACGTTTCTCTTTCACCTCCTGATATAACTCTACCAGTTATAAATAAATAAATAAATAAATAAATAGATAGATAGATAGATAGATAGATAGATAGATAGATAGATAGATAGATAAATAGATAAATAAAAGGCCACATTGGGAGACTTGGTGGAGGCAGCAGTGTTAGACAAGAGGGGATCTAGGCACAGCATGGGATGGATCAGGAAGAGGAAGAACAAAAGAACTCAACTGGAAGAGTATGCTCTACATAGAGACACTAACCTGACTCACTTCTAAAATGTCTTTCAACAACCTGTATCTGTACAAACCAACGACTGTGCCTGCATACAACTTCAAATATCACAGTACAAGCCCTGCAATCTGAAGCTAAGCAAGTTTGACTCTATCTCAATGTGCATATAAAACTTGTCCTCGTTTTATTCAAAATATAATCAGCTCTCCTAATTGTTTTTGCTAATATGAGAGTAGTACTTTTCTTCTGATACATTAGATTTCATAAGTAAGTCAAAGATGATTGGCTTAGCCCGTTCATAGCTCATTCGCAGAGCTTAAAAGCCATTGTCACATCTTTCTACTTTAAAGCCTGCTTAAAGCTATTCTATAAAGTCCAGTTTTCCATTACAACTGGAATCAACCCCAATGTAAACCAAAATAAAAAGTCAAAATGACTATTAAGGCACAAGTAAACGGATGTTATGGAATTTTTAATCCTAACACAAGAAAGGTTGGATTCAGTAACTAAGCTCCTGTCTCCTGCATGTTTTAGATACTGGAGCAGACAATAACTCTAGGAAGGTTTGCAGTCCAGGATGCATGAACCCTGAGCCTCCTCTCCCACCCAGTGTTCCGTTTCTCCTTATTCTAAACAACTGATCACTAGTCACCTTCCAGAATCATCATACATTCCTCAGTGTTCATAAAGTTTAATTTAGTAGTTCGCAATACTCCCATTTCTACGTATTAAGTAACTTTCACAGGACATGAAAGAACATTTTCCTAAACTGGCAGTTTGGGGTTTTCTGTTTGGGTCATATTAGCTACATTAATTGTAGCTTCAGGTTTAACTTGTAGCTTGAAAATACAAAATTGCTTCTCCCCCTCGGAAATGTGTGCACATTTTAGATGTATCCATGTTTTATGGATAATCAAAGAAAAGCGAAAACATGTAACAAACAGGGAATACAGCTAGAGCCTCTAACCTCAGGCGGAGAGAGGAACACATGAACACAGTTGTATGTGTTTGCCCAGCTTCTGTGCGTCGCCCCCCCCCCCCAGCTGGGACTTCAGCTTTAGGTCATTCTGCAAACAAGCCCCAGGAGACACACAATTACACTCCCCTGGAGACTGACCCCTTAGAGTGCCCACCTGTAGCCAAACACAGATAGCATCCCTGCGCAATGAATTAGCACGCTAAGCTGATTAGAGCAGCCCAGCACAACTCTATTTTATTGACACAATGAAGAGAGGAGAGAAAGGGGGCTGAAATGAGAAAATCATTTCCATGCTGACTGAATTAAAAGAACAAAAGAGTTCCTTGCCATTGCAGCATTCAATTTGTAGGGGAAAAAGGAAGCCACTTAATGGCTTACAATGGATCTGAGCAGACAGATGAAATCTAAAACTTGGGCGCAAGTGCGATTAGCGGCGAAACAGATTCTAAATCATTTCCTCCGTATGCAGAATTCCAGTTGATTGTTTAGCTCTGCGTTCCACAGAAACGCCTGGCTAGATGTTATCTTCGAAATGCCGCCACTTTTTCATTTTTCAAAATCGCAGGATGATTTCTCATTGTGTGACAGTCTCCGGTGACTCGTGAGACAAAACGTGCTGTCAACTGAGTTCCTCTCACCGTTAGTTTCCAAAAGCTTGGTCTGGCAGTAGTGGATTGGGGGGGGGGGGGAGTGTTTGACAGAAATCTATCATCAAACGATCTTTAATTCAAAATTAACATTTTACATACAACAGCAGAACTTCGGGGCATAGCGGGAGAGACCCAGCTCTGGCTGAAAGGAAAACAGGGGCACATTAGTGTGGTCCCGTGTCCCTTAGCTTTAAAGGACACTATTGGCATCGTTAAAAAACACAACAGCAAAGGCAGAAATTTTTGAAATTACACTCCTTTTCTAATTTTTCTCTGCTCATTGCTGGCTTATGCACTTGCTCTGACTTCGAGGTTCTTGACTTAAATCTGAATGTAACGAAAAATAAAATAATCGCTGCTTAAGCCAAACTAGTCTTTACATACGGATACATGATCTATGCATGGTTAATACACCATCAGACTGAAGATTCTCTAATTGTCTTGTCCTGTTTTTTTGTTTTTTAAATCTAATTTTAGAAGAAAAATTTAAATGTCCAACCCATATTTGAGAAAGAGAAACAGTCTCATAGACTGATGGAATGTTGCCTTCAGCGGGGCCAGGAGGAAATTTTAGCTCTCACTCAAAAAAAAAAAAAAAAAAAAAAGTGTAGAAACGGGAGTTCATAGTTCTTGATTACTGGAAACTCACATGTTCATTTTTCTTGCCTGTTTTTAAGAAAGGGGTTTTTGTTTAAAGTGGCCCCTCAGACTTTTAACCTTTCCTCTTGGCTCCTGATTTAAGCAAGGGGAATTCACTCTCTTCTTGAAATGCCCTTTGCTAGGCATTGATGTACAATGTAAATTAAACAAAAATTATGCAACTCATTAAAAACACTGCAGTGAGCTTACTATGGGATTGGATGCCTGAGATGCATGGGCGCTAATGTGTTAAGTCTAATTCCCCAGAGAAAAGAGCTCAAAGTCGAAAAGATGACAATTCACAAGCAATTGGTTCAGAGCTGCGTTTGCTCCATTAAACAAGAGAGGAGGGTTGTTTGTTGTTGTTTTGTTTTGCTTTTTACATATAAAGAGAAGCTGGGAGGCTTGTGGGTAACTTTGCAAAACCAACTCAGTCTAACACTGCTGATAGCTTGTCACATCTCACTGACTGACTGTCTGGGGTACCGCGATAACATCTGCGTTCACTCAGTATGAGAGCTGAACATAAGACAAAAAGTAGGCCCTGCCACGGACGGCTCCATCAGTCTGTCAGTTCTGACATGACATCTGAATTTTTTGAATCACTAAACACTTTTGAGGCTCTGGTACTTATTATCTTTTCTTCGTTTCTATACATCGCATGGAGATGCCGGAAGATTTGAAATCTGTGAGCAAGGTAGTGGCCGTCCCAGGCTTTTGTTGCCTAATCCATTGGCCCTCATTCACGCTCACTGTTAATCTCTTAAGACATTATAAAACTGTTAGACAAAGAAATGTGAATACCACTGGTTCTTTTGAGAATGGGAGGAAACCAAAGAAAATCGGGGCCATGCTAGGCCATTCTTTTCACTGTGAAAACGGTAAGTTAAACCTGTTGCACGGAATTATCTATAATTCCCCACGCTAGGGCAAATGTTTTTGAAGAATGAGCAAGAGTAATGTCTAAGAAAGAAAAATGATCATAGGATTAAAAAAAAATCTGCCAAATTTAATATCAAGTGAATGCTGAGACCTGGTTGCTAAATTTCTCAGTTTTTATCCGTTGTGCTCTGAAGCCTGGTGCAAGGTTGAGAAGTTTTTGTAAAAATCTCATAAACAAACAAACAACAACAAACCCATTACCAGTACCCACTAGTACTCAGTAAAGAGCTGTGTTTTTCCACTCTATTGGGAGTAGTAGGATCGGTGAGAACTACATAGGAACAGCCTTGAAGTGTGGCTGCATTCATTAAAACTACAGATCACAGGTTTTAATAAGAAATTTTTGTCTTCAAAACTAGAAAACTTTACAAAATTTTCTTTCTATAAAGTTCAATATAAGTGGATCTTCAGAGCTAAAGGGAACAGTTACAGGAAACGCCTATAAAGCCAGCACTGCCTTGTTAGTGGCGGCCACAGCAATTCCGGGCATTAAGTGTTTTTCTCCAAGTAACCAAGCGATGGGGGAGAGTGAAAGGACTATTAATTTAAGAGTTTCTTCTGGACCTAAGATGCCTCCTCCCTTCTTTATCAGCACATGGTGAACAGCTGTGAGTCACTTCACACAGAGACAATCGCCCCATAAGTGACTCACCGCAGGTGTGCTCCACACCTGTGTCCTCAGAATGAGTAACTGTCCCTCAGATGGTCAAGCCCTGTGAATAATTATTCTTCAGGATGGTGACAAACACCTTAGGTGGACATGCAATTAACTTAACCAAAACCCATCAGGTGAGGGGAGTTATTTGTTGATTTCTATAGTTAACTAAGGATAAGTAATGATCAGAAGAAAACTGGGAAGAGAGAGAGGGGGGAGGGGCTACAGCTAACCCATGTATATCCTCTGAGTCCTAAGGCATACGGTGGTCAGGTGACACACTTGTGGATCTTATTATATAGTAATTAATAAGAGGCAAAGCAAGAGTGATTTGGGGACCATATGCTTGCTTTTGTACTCCCTCAGCCTCATATGAAGCCCTGACTACAAGACAATTGTCCAAACAAACAAAATATGTCCAATTCGAGAGGCTGGCAGAGGCATCCACACTCCCCAACCCCCTCCCAAGGGTTTGCTTCATGGACCCCTTCCCTGGGCATCCCCTCATCCTGTCACTTTCTCAAGGGCTTTGATGTGATGTCATTTGTTTGGTGTTTAGGCTGTGCCTAAAATGTCAGCTGTTTATTATTTTTACATTTCAGCACTAACGCAGTGGCACTTCAGAATAAAGGGCAGGGTTTCTGACACATCTCAATGACCAAAGGACTTACATTAAATAGAGGTTTCCAGTCTCCCTGAAAATACACTCCCTCATTTTTTAAAAACGTAGACAGACTAGTTTTCATTACCACATAATTTTCTTCTGACATTTGTGTAATATACCTGAGTGGCCCTGTGTAAAGAACCAGCACATTACTTCAAGGAGAATGTGCCTCATCTAGAACTATAGAAAACTGCTTTTCCTTTATAGAGTAGGAAAACAAACAAACAAGCAAACAAACAACGTTTTGAGCTGTAGGACCAGGAAGCAAGACTACCCAAAACCAGGCTCCATCCTGCCTAGCTCACAAGGAAGGACGAACTTAGTGTAAGAACTAAGTAATATCTAGTTCATGAATAAGTAAACACAGATACATTTTTTCTGTAAGAATACATACACATACACACACACACATATATATATATATACACATACACATACACATACATATACATATACACATGGCAAGTGACTTTCAGAAAGATTACAGACAAATCTACTTGGATAGATGTCTTGAGCTGGGCAACTCTCTGCTTGTTTTTAACCTCTACCAGCTTTCTGATGAATTTTAACAACCTACCTTGGTGGGTTTTTTTCCAAATAAACCTAGCTAATCCTATAGCCCAACCCACCTGTGTTAATTCTTGTCTACCTGACTTCAGTTTTAAAAGGAGTCATGTTCATCTACATACCTGGCACATCACAGTGCTGAATCCTTCCATTTTTGACTTTACAGTTCTAGTATTTCAAGCACCACTGTGCCTGAATGGAGAACCATGGGACTCCACAGAAACGGAAAAGGAACTCCTGTTAGCCTGTACTCCTTCTAGGCGTACTGTGACTGCGCTGGGGTACATAGCTGGACAAATCATGGACAGTTGTTCTCCAGTTGTGCTATCAATTACAACTTACCTCTAAATCAGATTCAAGGAAAACTGATGGAGCCCCAAAATCAAGTCAACGGCACAGCCATGTCTCCAGCAGTCAGCTGAGGTCCTTGAGAGAGGTGCCAGCATCCAGGAGATGAGTTTACCATAGAGCTAACTGCATGTGTCCCTTCACAGTGTCCCTAACAAGGCAGTGGCTAGAGACTCCTGCAACTTGGATTACTGCAATTCAATATTTCATCAAGCACTTGGATTATTCTTTAACCCGAAGCATCTACACATGAGCCCAACTACTCCTCAACCTTTATATTTCAGATTGCATCCTTATAGAATTAATATCTTCAAATAGGAAATGTCAGGCTTTGAAAGATACACACGAGGAGAGCTTCTCGAAATTCTCTGAACTTCTCAACATTGATGCCTTTTCTAACATCTCAAATTTCAATTAAGTATTACAAAATCCTTGTTATTCTCAGTGGAAACTCCACCCCACCCCTGCACACAAGAAATCTTGGGATAGTACAGAATGTATAAAGAATCATAAAAAGGAGCAAGAATTTTTGCAACAAATTAGTCCAGTAGATGTTCCAGATGAGGGTAGACATTAACCCAGAGTTTCCATGGCTAAGGGAACTGAACGATAGGGTTAACTGCATTCCCAGGGAGTAGGGGCCTTCCACATGGGGTGCTGGCCCTTCTCACTCTTCCTCTGAGAAGTTTCTCTCCATACTCAGGGAAACTCAACTTTGAGCTTTAGGCTACTGTTCCATCCACCTATAAATCCTCAACTTTGTTATCCAAAGTCTCCCACTGCAACATGATAGGAGTTGGAGAGACACCTGCCTCCCTTTTTAAAAGTACACATGACATTTTTCAATAATTTTTCAACAATTTTTGAATGCATCTTACATTCAAAGAAATCAGACGTTCTAACAAATGGCAACATTCAGTATGTTAAAAGTCACTGAGAATCTTCTATTCCATTTATTTTCCCTAATCTCTGTCCAGATAACACTGTATATGAAATGTTATGTGTGAACCGATGACAACGTATAAGATCAGGAGATGTGCTAGACCTCATGACACATGTCTGTATTTTGTCACAGCCTAGGGAGTTATGACCTGGTGGTAAAGCATCATTGTCACACCATAAGCCACTAAGCAGGGCCAAGAAAAGATGCCAGTTCACGGCATGGCTAATGTCACTTCATACGCAACGGGATCCTGTGCAGGAACAGTATAGCGTCTTCACTTAAAAGGAGGCCTTGCTACTCTATAGAGGATTCTTGCTGACAGGAGCGATGTGTCTTCTCTAGGTCGGCCAGAAAGGTTCCACAGCAGGAGGTCCTGAAGAAGACTGCACCGCCGGTACAAAAGCATGCAGATTCCCTGACCAGATGACACTCTTCTCTCCCTTCCTGTGGAACAAACCAGCCCCACCCCTCTCTCTGACCGAAGCCTAAAAAGGGAGAAGACAGGGGAGTGCTTCCTGTCAGAAAGAGCAGTAAGGAAGCAAGCAACTAAAGCGGCCTCCAAGCTACATTGCTGGAAGTGAACAGAAAGAGAGCCCGGGCTGGGTGTGTGTGCGCATGTGCAAAAGCTAAGCTAGCCTCGGGTACTGTCAGGTACTCTTACCTCCTGTTACCACTCACTGCCCTCATTTTCTGGCTGCCTGCCTGCTGCCTGCTGCCTGCCTGCTGCCTGCCTGCCTGCTGCCTGCTGCCTGCTGCCTGCCTGCTGCCTGCCTGCCTGCCTGCCTGCCTGCCTG
>NC_034593.1:24931666-24972632 GCF_900095145.1 Mus pahari
TCTCTCTCTCTCTCTCTCTCTCTCTCTCTCTCTCTCTCTCTCTCTCTTTCCTTTTATACTTTCTTTTTCTCTTTCTTTCCTTCCTTCCTTCCTTTCCTTTCTTTTTTCTTCCTTTCCTTCATTCCTTTCTTTCTCTTTCTTTCTTCCTTCCTTCCTTCCTGCCTTTCTTTCATTTCTTTTTCTTTCCTTCCTTCCTTTTTCTTTATTCTTCCTTCCTTCCTTTCTTCCCCTTTTCTTTCTTTTTCTTTCTTCCTTTCCTTCCTTCCCTTTTTCTTTCTTTATTTCATTTCTTTCTCTTTCCTTTCTCTCCTTTCCCTTTCTTTCTCTCCTTTCTTTCTTTCTTTCTTTCTTTCTCTCTCTCTCTCTCTCCTTCCTTCCTTCCTTCCTCTCTCCCTCCCTTCTTTCCTTCCTTCCTTCTTTCCTTCCTTCCTTCCTTTTCATCCTTCTCTTGCTCAGGGATACCCTCTCACTGACCTGGCCTCCCTAGGTAGGTAGGCTGTCTGGCCAATGAGCTCTGGGACTATGCCTGTCTTTGCTTCCCCAGATCTGGACTCACAAGGTTAAGCCAATATGCTCTGCTGTTGTTTTTTTTTTTTTTTTTTTTTTTTTTTTTCCAAACATGGGTTCTGGAGCCTGACTTCATTTGCTGAACTATCTCCCAAGCATGTGCTGCAGATGCCTAATGTTTAACTCTTACCCCCCAACACACACACACACACACACACACACACACACAACCTCCCCACATTGTTGCAACACAGGTTCATTAGAAACAAAGGTAACCCCCCACACACACACTCCATCATTCTTATGGTTAAGGAACAGTTCCTAAAGTCTCCACTTAATATCCATTTAAGCTTCATCAGTGGCTACTTAGATGTAGTTGGGTCACATGAAAGTCACTTCTAAACAGTATTCAGAAAGCAAATACTATTCAACTCTGGGGTGTTGTGGCTCTGCAAACCCAGGACATTTAAGTTTCTAGTCTTTTCATATCGGTAAGTAAGCCTCTCCAATGCAAAGGTGATCGTGAAGGCTTGAAACAGCTCACCATGGGATGCATACCACAGACCTGCACCCTGCTTGAAGCACTGTGTGCAGCGTCTCCACCTCCCCTTCGCGTCTGACCCCTGAGATCATTGCCACAGTTATTCCATCCTATTGTCGCAGGTAAACTAGAGAAAGATGCTTAAGCACTTAGATCAGAAGCCAGCTGGCAGAATTTAAACAGAAGAACCGTTCCTCTCAAGCGCACACTGTCTCTTTTCTTGCTGCGCTGTACTGTGTTGTTTAAACAACCCCCGTTGTATCTATGCTCTATTTGAAAGGGCAAAACGGTAACTTTGAATATTGCTTTGTAAACAGTGCAGCAGTGACATTGAACTTGGCCTACTCCAGGCACAAACCTTTCCAAGGAGAGCTAGGAAAAGCATAGTATCTCTAACCCACTGACTTTCTACTCAAAAGAAAGGTTAGGTCTTCAAGTGACTGCCCTGATCAGACATTAGATTCAGGGGAGGATGCACACACCAAAGTTGCTTTTCTTTCCAGTCTGCAAACCACAAGTTTACGGCAGTTTTACCAAGAGAAACTGTAAAACATGCACAGATTTTTTTTTTTTACTTAATTTGAAATGAATTTGTATTCTTCCCAGAACACAAAGACCCAAACATGGCCTCACTATAAATAAAACCTCCAAACCTGTTGCCCTAGAGAGTATTCCACACGGGTAAGGACGGGGTTGAGACAGAAGAAAGTCAAGCGACTTTTCCAAGGTCCTGAGTCTGACTTGGGGCAAACACTCCAGGTTCCTGGCATCCTGCCCAGTGTCCGTTCCACTGTGTCGCACACGGCACTGAAACACAAACCACTCGACACATGGTGAAGGAGCGAGCAAGGGGCTATGCCACATGAATGGCTAGATTGTTGGAGATGATGGGGGCGGGGAGCTCCGGAGCTCTGGAGCAAAGGCCTGAAAGATAATGCACTGTTACAGAAATCTATTTGCAAGTAGCTACTGCAGTTACCCATGTGGCTGCCTGGGGGGCGGGGGCGCGTAGGGGTGCAGAACAGTTGATTGACAGCATGAACAAAGGCCCTGACAGTCTCACAAAGCACGACACAGGAGTCACCGTGCTTCCTGGGCATCACTGTAGGCTTCATCACACGAGACCTAGAACACAGGGAAGGAAAGCCCACCATCCGCCACAGGGCCTCTTGATTCTTTGGGCTCTCCTGTTTCCCTATTTTGCCTGATAAATAATTCTTCTTCTTCTTCTTCTTCTTCTTCTTCTTCTTCTTCTTCTTCTTCTTCTTCTTCTTCTTCTTCTTCTTCTTCTTCTTCTTCTTCTTCTTCTTCTTCTTCTTCTTCTTCTTCTTCTTCTTCTTCTTCTTCTTCTTCTTCTTCTTCTTCTTCTTCTTCTTCTTCTTCTTCTTCTTCTTCTTTCTCCTTTGGACCTCTCCACATCCACCTTGCACGAATACTAAGCATTTAGGAGCTCCTTTTTACATGTTAACATGCTGTGTGTGCTGCTGACATACATGGTAATAAAATGTGATGAAAATTAATTTAATTAAAATTTCTTCATTATTCCTACTGTTCGCCCACAAAAAATAAAAACAACAAAAAACCCTGCAGTTTGTACATCAATAAAACTTCATATTAATATTCTCTGAGGTAGAATGATCTCATTAACCACTTCCCCCTCTCCTGTCCTTTGCTTCCAACTGTGTTGTTCAACTTTGGAACTTCTGACAAATGGCCATTATTCTCAGGGCTAGTAAAAAAGTTCCCAAGCTTCAGGGGAAAACGTAGTTGGTCTAAAGCCCAAGGGAACAGGGTCGTTGAATTAAATGATAAATATATACATTTAAGATCATTAGAGACTTTATCTCCTGTGAAGGCTATATTTGTCAGATTGATATAATTTCTCTCAACTGAGTACTTAACTCCGCGGGCCAACGTTATGATTACTCCTGCCCCTTTAAGTGGGAGACTCTGGCTAAGAACACGTGTGCTCACTCCGGTGCAGCTTCTAGAGCGCTCAAGGCGCACCTTTGTTTCATTTAGTATGCAATTTTCACCTCTGACCCAAGAAATGAGGCCTGGGTTTCCTGAGGTTTATTGCCTGTTAATAGACTGCTGGCTGTCTTTTCAGCAGTAATAGAAATGGCGGAGAGGCATTTCGTTTAAGAGGCTGGCAGCAGGCTGCAACCTGAAAGACAACGTCAGAATTCAAAGACAGCCTGGCCCAGAAATAATATAAAGATCTCAGTGACAGGAAGGAGGAAGTTTTCCATATTCCCTTGCACACTGGGCACCCTGCTGTGCAGACAACTGCCGCCTGGCCCTAGCTATTTCCCACTGAACAATGGCAGACACCCTCAGCGGTGCTAAGTGATTGATCCAATAATTCATCTTCAACTTACACCTATCTACATATTTGGTTTCTCCTCATTAAACTGGAAACATCAGTGGTAAACTTATGAAGTGCAGTCCACGGCTCTCCATAAAATACACACAGACGCTCCTACGGGGCTGCCGCCTGCCCACTGCCTGCTGACACATGTTTATAATTTTGTCTTTATTTTGTTTGCTGTGGTTTGCTCTTAGTACATCTGTTCAATTAAAATAGAAACGTGTGACATGGTCTGTACTCAGCAACTTTGGAGCGTGCTAATGAAATGTTCTAAGGCTCCTGTCTCCGCTCCTTTAATGCAGAAGGATTTTGTGCCTTGGAGCTCTCGAGACTGAAAAGTACATACAAAAATATCCTTGAAATCATACAAAGAAGTTGACTGTTTTGTTAATAGTTAAGCGAGGATGTTATTACAGCATATGGACATTATTTTACATGAAAAGACATTATTAAAAATTATTTACTGCCTCATGTTTGGAAACTTACAGGAAAAGTCTGATAATATATTCAACTTGTTTATTACGACTTCATATAATTTTGAATAATACTACTTTTTCCTTTGACAAGTGCAATAAACTGTACCAGTATAGACATGGGTTGATTATCACGAGTGAACTGTGTTGCTTAAAGATACATGCTGGAACAATCAGCTTTTGACGGCTGCATCTCCAGTTATTTACGCTCACCGTCGAGGTCATAACTCACCATTTCTATATTAATAAGGCAGAGAAATTTATTATGATGGTATTGAAAAGTTATTAAGTACTGCATCCCAAGTGACAAAGTACCCCAGCACTGTCACTACCCAAAAGCAGTTGCCCATCCATCACCTGCCATTCCAGATGGTCCTGCATCTTTATCGCTCCCAGGTTGGTGACATCACCTGTTCACCCACTCAAAATTGATGATGAAAGCAAACAGATCTATCTTACTTACATTTACCAAATCAATTTAATTTTTACAGGCCGTGGCTTAGTGACATATTGACTGTTTTCCTTAATGGCATCTACCGTATTTAATGCAAGGATGTCATCTTTGATTCCTGGCTCGCATAATGCGTCATTTCATAATAAATTTTTCTAACATATTTACTTAATGGAAAGAATTATGATTGCTTGTCGTTTCTCTTATTAAACACAATGATAATTCTTTTTCCTTTTGAGTATCTTTTTTAGAACTATTTTTATCCCTCTTTGACACTTAAAAGAGTGTGGAGGGCTTGGATGAACCTCAAGTGCTAAGCAAATGCTGAACGTAGGAGCAGCTGCTGGAACTCAGGACAACTTTGCTTTCATGTATTTGTAACAACCACAGAAGAACCAGGTCTTCAAGAGCTAGCAACTCTAAGAACATTATCGGTGACAGCTAAAGCTGGAGGTGTGAAAAGACACTGTGAATGGCAATAAGCCATAAAACTGATTTTAATTGTCAACATATTTGCCCTTTACATTTGTGCATTACTATGATCATATCTCTGAGGGTACGATCTCTACATCAAATAGAATTAAAAACAAACAGGAGCCCATCGAGGTTAAGATAGAGATAGATAGGAAGTTAGTCGGCTGAGTCTCTAACTCATACATGTGATACCCCTTTTGTTTGCCACAAGCAAAAGCCTCATGTCCTTACACAACACACACACACACACATCATTGTGGCATTGTGTAACATCTATACCACCTAACTAGATATACTGTAGGCTGGGGAAGCATAATGGTATCAACTTTTGGGTTTGCTATTTGGCATCCACCTACGTGGGTGTGTTCTGAGGTAAAATCTTTGACTGGCCTTTTGTCAGAGCCTGCCCATATTCAGAGAACGTCAGCACTTGGAAGGCAAATCACCTGAGGTCTCGCTGGCCTCCAAACCCTGAGCAGGGAAATGTGCTTTTGGATGGGAAAACAATATAAAACAAACTATAAGTATAAGACATCTCTAAATAGGAAAGTTGGGGAAGAGTCTATAAGAAGGAAAAACTGAGAAATCGAAGATGCTTCATGAGCTCATGAAAGTGGAGGACAGGAAAATGTTAATTGGCCTTCATCAACTTAACTTGGCTGTGCATTCTCTCCTGTTCACCAGCTATCTTGTCTGTCAAGCAGCAGTTCACTGCTGTAACCTCCTCTGCCCCAACATGAAAGCCAGAGAGGCCTAGAATGAACTCCAGATTTATCTCAACCTCTGCTACACAGGTGGGTAGGAGGATCAATGCCTTCCTGAGGAAACCCCAGAAAGATGGAAATTACAACCTAGGACTAACCTCCCAGCTATGATCCCACCGTTTAGCTTCCATGAAGAGGGTAAACACGTATTGCCAATGACATAACTCTAAGATGATGCAGAACCATTCAGAAGCCAATAGAGAGATGTCTGTATTTCTTTAAGTGGAAAGTTGGCAGTTCTAGTTAAGGGAAAGCAATCTGGTTGATGGCAGAGGCAAGTAATCTCCCCTACCTTTAGACTAGATTTGCCCAAATGCTCCTCCTACTCTATGAAGATGTCCCATGCTCACGTGAGATGACTTTCCTAATTCCTCGAGTAGACAGTCTTAGGTGAGGTTTTCAGGAAAACGGGATTCGGGCCGTCAACATGAGAACATCAAGAGCAGCCCATTCCTCAGGGTAGGCAGTGTCTGCACCAGATTAGACTTCCTACCCTGATATCACATGTGGTGAGTTAGCACCACCATAATTTAAGCAACAAAATGGCAAAAAGCAAACCATGTGGACCTGTGGCCACTGACCATTTGAGGTTTCCATATCATGCCATGCAAGCTGGGAAACCTCGAGGGAGGGTGTCATAAACAGTCAAAATAGCACTGTTCTCGCAGTGGTGCCTACCACTCCTGGGTGAGAGACATGCTACTAGCTACTGTAACAGTAATATATATGTGCATACAGTTCGTGTCGATATAGAAGCAAGACTTTCAGTGTCAGTTTGACAAGAACAGAGGTAGCCACCTCAAAATGTGCTATCTTACTGGAAAGAAGACCCTCATATGTAAGTCTGACTCTGGTGATCAGCCAGTTCCAGACACTGCATAATCAAAGGCTAGGGGGAGGCCCTACTGAGCTAATTCATCTACAGGATTTTTAAGAGTTATTTTACATTTTACTCCATGTATGTCTCTGTGTGAGTATGGTAGGTGTCCCCAGGGGCCAGAGAGGTTGGACCCCCTGGTGCTAGAGTCAAAGGCAGCTGTAAGCTACCCACAGTAGGTGCTGGGAACTAAACTTAGGTGCTCTGCAAGATCAACAAGTACTCCTAACTGCTGAGCCTTTCTCCGTCTCCTGTGTACATCGTTTTAAAAGGCCATGGGGACAAGATGGATTCCTGGATTGTGAGGAAAGAGACAAAGAATTCTGTGAGGAGAGACTGTTTGAAATCTTCACCCGCTGGTCTTAGGTAATGAGAGAATAGAAAAATGGATGAAAGAAGCATGTGAGCAGAATGTTTCATATTCTGGATATTTTTGATGTTTTAGAAAAGTATTGGGAACTAGAGAGATATCCAGTGAAGAGCTGTGAAGAGCACTTGTTCCTGCAGAGGACTTCGAGTTTGGTTCCTAGCAACCACCTAGTGGTTCACAACTGTCCCAAATGCTAGATCCAGGGGATCTGATAACCTCTTCCATCCTTCTTGGGTGCTAGGCACATGCATGACCCACAGGTATACACAGGCAACACACAAACATATAAATTAAATCTAAAAAGAAAATTTTTAATGAAAAATATTAATTTTAGAAGAACGTTAAGAGTTACTGGCACGACGAGCTTCATAGTTGTTATCAAGTCAATAGATATATATATAGACTGCACAGTGACCGTTGCTGCTGTTTTGACTGTTCGTTGAGATGAGGCTTTACTATGTCACCCTGGCAGTAGACCAGGCTGAGCTCAAACACACAGAGATCCCAGTTGCGCCTACGTCCTGAGTGTATGCCTGGCCCATGATCAACTCTTAAAAGAAACAAGGTACGGACATTAGTTTGTGGGTTCATATCTGTATCAATAGAGATCACTTCCTGCACCTGACCTGCCACAATCCAATTAAGAAGCTCAGTGAAATCACACTCTTTGTCATCAGTGGCATTTGACTGATGAACAGGCCTGATCAGAAACCTGTTCTGACACTTTCTGAGCAATGTCATAACCTCTCTGAGTGAGGGCAGATGTGAGGACATGAGTTCTGATCCACGATCATAGAAGATACATCTAATTGTGTGGGGACCAGTTTGTATTATACCTAGGAATGAATGAAAACATTCCAGGGAAAATCCTCATGAAGTAAAAAGCCACAATAATGACCATAATTGAATAGGTACATTGTGGTGTAGACTATCATTTGTGGTAAGACTCCATTACTTTTTCCTTAGTATACTTACTGTCACTACTGTGACATCCATTAAAGATGCTCATATATATATATATATATATATATATATATATATATAGTTATATATATATAGTTATATATATAGTTATATATATATCACTATATATATCCATATATATATATATATATATATATATATATATATCACTATATCTATATCTGTATATCACTAGAGCAGTGATAAAATGAATCTCTATTGCTTGACTTCTGAGTCTAGGCAGCCTGAGCTGTCTAATCCATTCTGCTTATTAAAACAAAGAGTAAGAACATGCTGAGACAGTACTGCCCAACTTTGTGAAACGCCATCAAGGCTGCACCAGAATAATGTAGCTCTAATGTATATATATATATATATATATATATATATATATATATATATATATGGATGAGTTGTCTTCCTCATGTAGTAGAAATAACTTCAAAAGTATTAAGACAAAAATCTTCTGTGGAAATGTAGCTCAATGGATATAAAACTTGTTCTTACAACTCTGATGTAGATGTTAGACATCTTAAAAATGCAATATTGGCAGTGGTGTTAGTGAATATTTATAGTTCAGTGAACATAGAGATTTCGTGTTTTAAAATCTCAGATGATACTATTGCAAACCTCGAACCAAACTTCCAACCGTGAGGAATGCTTGCTTTACAAGATAGGGAGGCATACCTCAATGTGCTATTGTATATTGGATTACAGTCTGGAATATAATGTATTTTCATAGCACTGAATCAAAGTCGGATGATGAATTTCCAACTCGAACATAATCTCTTTCCACTATTCTGTCTCATCTATTTAACAGGACAAAGGAGAAATTTACTATCTACACGCATCATTATTTTTCTGTGTGTGTAAAATTTTATGTATGTCTGAGAAGAAAAAATAAAACCTATGCACATACCTGGAATTTAACAGATCAAACAAATTTGGAGCAGTTCTGGACAAGATGAACATAATAAGGGTTTTGACACATGGTAGGTACCTCATTAATGGACACACATACACTTGCAAAGTTTTATGGCAGCTAGTGATAATAAAGGTAAAAAGAAATATGTGCTAAACGATCACATAAACAAAGAGACTAACCTTTAGTTTTTCCAATAAACTACCTCAGACTGTTAGAAAACCAAATTAAACTACACCACTCAAATCGTTATTTGACTTAAAAGTAGTTTAGAAAGCTGTCCTGAGTCCTTGTTTTCATTGTCAATTAGTAAACAGTGCTTCTTTTTCAAATAAGGCCTTGGCCACATAATTTTGAGCATTCTAGAGACACTTGGGTTTCTAGGGAACAAGAAGAGGGATCAAGTGAAATGACCTCTAAAACTCAGAGATAGTGACTGGCCTCTACCCAGTAATGACCCAGTGCTGGTCTGTGTCCTAACCAATGGTGTTCCTATGGTCTATATCCTACCCAATGGTGCTTCTGTGGTTTATATCCTAGCCAATGGCGTGTCTGTGATTTGCCTGTGTGTTCTACCACAGCCAGTGCTAAGCTCCTAACTCACACTAGAGGATTTAACTCCATGTAGTAGATGACACAGCTCAGGCTGAGGCAGTCACAGTCAGACAGTGACACTGTCCAAGTTCTTCTTTATTAAATCAACACTCCTTTGGGGGCAAATGATGTCTATTACATTACTACTGGGTTAATTTGCCTAACTATATACATTCAGCTTATAACTATATCTTCAAAAAGTCCTATTTCCCTGAAATACAAGCATAGAATTTTTCCAAAGTACCATATTTGGAGGGATATATGTCATGTGTAAAAAATGACTTAAGATTCAGAGGTATAGCTCACTGCCCAAGCTCATGTCTTGGTATAAGTAGGCCGTAGAATAACAGATAGCCCTCGACAGAGCCAGAACCAACTAGAATTTTAATCTTTGACTTCTAGTCTCTAGAGCAGTGATAAAATGAATCTCCATTGCTTAGCCCCTGAGTGTAGGCAGCCTGAGCTGTCTAATCCATTCTGCTTATTAAAATAAAGAATAAAAAGCATTCTGAGCATTGGTAGTACCGCCCAACTTTGTGAACCGCCATCGAGGCTGCACCAGGATAATGTAGCTTTAAAAACTTTAAGCACACCTGTAAGCAAGTCTGTACACCACATACTATTTCAAGCTCCTCAGTAAATGGTTTCTCTGCTGCCAGTGGAACAAAATTTAAGCAACACTAAAATGTGATTAGGACGTCTGTGGGTGATGCTATACAAGGAGGACACTCAAAGAACAAATACAAAAATCTCCAAGGATGAGAAAGGAGAGGCCCAACAGTGTCTATGAGACAGAGAACAGTGTATATGAAGAGGAATGCTGGGGGGGGGGAATAGAAACCAGAAAAGGGTGTGGCTAGTGTGGTCAGAAGTACAGACAAGAAACATTCTGAACAGTTGGATAGATGGAAATGCAATTTCCATGAAAGAAGAAGTGAACACGGGCAGTGGCCAGAGGAGAGTAAGGCAGTTGAAACAGCATTGAGTTGCTCCATTCCAACAAATGACTGTAGAGAAAATCAGCAGGATCTGACACATAGCAGGCACTCAATGATCATTTGCCAAATTGGAATTTCCTCATTCACATTTACTTTAAGGATGTTTCTTTCTAAACTGTTTCTTTGTGTGCATCTTTTTTTCTTTTCTTTTCTTTTCTTTTCTTTTCTTTTCTTTTCTTTTCTTTTCTTTTTTTTAAGCGCGGTAGCTTCAGAGAGGTCATGGTGGTTAGAATGCAATTACCAGTCTAATCAGATAAGAGGCTAGCCAGGTACAATTAAAAACACATACGACATCAAGACACTTCAAAGCGAGCACACCAGAGTGGACAGAGAGCCACGTGAAAGTGCCATTGTTGGCGGCAAATGGATTTTGTATTAACTAGATAGAGTAAAAAACTCAGCTACGCTACCAAGGATAAAATTTGCCAGAGTCCCTAAGAGCCTTCTCGCTAGCTGTGTTCATTGTATCTACAGAGTACACAATTCACACTCTTAAAATTGTGGGAAGGGCCAGGAAGATGACTTAACGGGTAACGGAGCTTGCTCCCAAGCTTGCCAACCTAGGTTTGATTGCCAGAAACCACATGGTCGAAAGAGAGGACTAATCCCCATAAATTGTTTGTCCTCTGACTTCCATATGTGTATGGTGGCACTCAGGGGTACACACATGTGTGCATGTGCACACACACATACACACAGAGAGAGAGAGAGAGAGAGAGAGAGAGAGAGAGAAGCAAAAGAATCAAGCAAGTAAATATTAAAATAATACAGAATACATCATAACTGGCCATCAGCTGGATTCTTAAACGGCAGAAATGGGATGCATGATCTTCAGACAGAAAGCCACGGCTATTTTGCAAAAGCATCTTGATTTCTTGGCAGTCAGCTTGGTTGTAACATTATGTAAGAAATAATGTTATATGGCTCAAGATAAATACCTGCTTATGTGTATGCTGAAGATGTTTCCCTCCACAGAGAAAAAAATCAATTATTTTTATATTTCCTTAAATGCAGAAATGTCCCCCAGATCCATGTCCAAGCCATAGGCATTGTGTCTAAGAAGATCTCATTCTATTCTTTCCAGTCCTGTAATGGTAAGCTGACTTCACAGCTCAGCTCTGTCGATCCCTAGACTTGTAGAGAATCCTAACCAGAGCTCTACTTCTTTAACTCTGGAGATTTTGAAATGAAAGTCTAACGAGTTACTTATTACTAGATTGTTTATCGCGGTTAGTTTAAGGTGAACAATAATGACGTAAAATTCATGTACATTTGTCTGAAAACCTTTTCCAGCTCACGCACCCATGAATGCTTCAGCAATTTTTTAGAAACCTCTCATTGACACATGTGTCTAAAAGTCATTTTACTAAGCCACAGACTTCCCAAGGATGTGTCCAGGGACAAAACTACAGAAGGCATGCGCATGCGCAATTATTTCCAATCAAGAACTTAACCTTTGTCATTTCAGATGTGAGTGAGGCTGTTTTCACTATAGAATTTCGAATACATCTTACAAGGGGACAAAAAGATGAAATAATTACTTCCTGCAGGAACTGCATATTCACTTCTACATAAAGGTAAGCAGATATTCTATTAATGGTCATAAATGTTAAGAGAACATAGCAAAATGAATCCTGCTTATCTGATTTTTATCCAGCTGAAATATTGTAAAGGGAAAGCTCTCCCTCATCTCCACAACTGCTCTTACCTATGCATAGGTGGCCTACAAGCTGCTCTGCTGTAGACCAGATTATCCAGAAATTATGATGGTATGACTTAGTCACAACGTTTTTTAAACTATAGAAGCAAGCCAGGCTTGGTAGCATATGTCTGTAATCTCAGCACGCACTGGGAGGATGAATCAGGAGTGAGGGTACCAGGCTGATGTGGTCAATTAAATAAAACTCCATTTCAAGCAATGAAAATAAAAGCAGAATTAATATAATGTGGATATTTACACACTGTATTGGCACAGAATGGTGAAGAAAGTAATGAACTGAGAACTGTACATCACCTGTTCTTATAGAAATGAAATTAAATTAGATATTGTTATTAAAGGCCTCCGACTGTTGAATGCTGCCTGATGGGTTCTATGAAGTGCCTTCCTGAAGCTAGTGACTAACTTTATAATCACTTGGTGCTCTTATTTCAATATATTGCTTATTATATAAATATAATATTTAATGTTATTCATTAAATCAATTCGTATATAAAGACTCACAGATTTCTGTGATGACTACTGTGCACACTTTCAAAAAGCATGTAGAATAAATGAATGGTATTCTTTTAATAAAAAGAGATAAAATATATGATGAAGGTAAAAATAAAACCAAATTGACCTGTAGCTACAAATGCTTAAAAAAAAAAAGTATGCTTTCCTCTAATCCTTCCATACTTCTCTGCCTCATACACCATACATATCATGTGAGCAAGTTTGTCTGCTAACACCAAGTGCTACTTACGATGACCACATCCAACCGTCTGAATGATAACTTAGAAACCACAGCTTCTTCCTTTCATATTTTTAGACTAATATGCTTGTTCGATCGTTCTTCAGCTGGGATCCCTCTTATCATGCTATTCCTTTAAGTAACACATTGCTTTACCAAACAGTGAGATTGTAAGGGAGTTGGTTCTTAAACGTCAACTTGGAGACATGCTCACAAATGGAATATCCTCGTGGCCACCTAGGTAATAAATCTCTTCTTTATAGACCTTAATGCATATGTGTGCTAATTCAAATGATGTTCTTACCTCCCATCCATAGCTGGAATCTTTCAGGTCTGATCTCTGCTCTCCCATGTATGGCCCAAACTTTTCGCCTACTTCAATCTTCCTTTTGGTCCATATTCCAAGTCCTGCTCCAGGCATAGTTGACTCTCGAAGCTCAAACTCATCAGGAATGGGGATGTCATCAGGGATGTAGATGGGGGCTTTGTATGGCGAGCCCTCCTTAGGAGTAAATGACTCACTGGATGTCGCAGGAGAGCATGGCTCTTGGATGAGGAGGGAGGGAGCATTGGTTATCCCATCTGCATCAGCATCTGGCATCTCTTCCAAAGGTATTTCAGGGTAGTTACCATAGGCACACTCATTACCTGCAGATAAATAAGGACTTCATAAATTTCTACTATTAAACCAAGACAAAATTCCACAGGGGCAGTAACCTGTACCAAGTTATTCATTGCAAGCACAACAGAGAAGACCATTGTTAAAATGTATCCCATTAAAAATCTCTGTTATTTACACGGGGCATAGATTGTGGCCTAGTTTGTCTGGGATACAGTAGTAAATCCAGTATGTTTATCCTCAACTGTTAATACCTGCATAGGCCAGCCTCACTCATCAACCACACGCAAAGTACTAAGCAGCTTATTTATCAGTCTGAATAAAACAGAGATAAGAAGTAGGCAACTACCACCCCCAAAACATCCCACATTGAGAGCTTGCAGAACCATATAGACCATATCAGTCAGGTGGATCAATCAACTTGTGGAATCTTAAAGTAAATGCAACAGGCCATCAAGGCTGCCAAAAGCTGCCATGTGTGACAAGGCTTACATTTGTGTGACCGGATATTGATAGAAATATTAGTTTGTATTTGTTCCTCCTCTGTTGTGGTTTGTTTTCTTTTTTCCTTCCTATTTCAAACAGATCTCACCAAACCCTTGCTATTTCCTGGCTTCAGTAGCTCATTCTGCAAAAACTCAAAAGTACTACAAGCTAAGATCATGTTTTTTAGTTCTATAGATTTGGGGACTGGACAGCCTGATCAACGAATGGGCTATGAATACTTGCTGCTTCTTTTTTTCCCAGAACCTATATGGCAATTTATTGTAACCACTTACAAGTTCAATTCCAGGAAATCTGATACCCTCTTCTGGCCTCCATAGGCACCAGGCAAGCCCATGGTGCACATACCCGTGTGCAGGCAAACATTCACACACATAAAACAAAAAATTAACAAATGTCCAGAGGGAAAAAGAGAGGAGGGTGCCCCGAGTGTACCAAAAAGAGAAAAACATTCTCCAGACCAGAAAGTGGAAGAGTCGACTGCCTTCCCAAATCCTGGGGAGGCTGCAAGAATTTGGAATAGACAAAGGCCTTGTTTTCAGTGGCTATAAGGACTTTCAAAAACAGCACAACCTCACACCCAAAGTGTCTGAGCATGCCATGAGACCTTGAAGTGTTCATGAAAATAGAATAATGGGTGAGTAGAATCTACTACCAGCTGGAGGGAATTACCCTTGGCTTTAAGCACTAGACACTTGTTTCTCTCTGTTAGAGGTACAAACCGAAAGTCATTCCACACTGATTTGACTCATAAGGACTTCAAGGACATAATAAGGAAGAAGGGCTAGGATGATAGGCAGCTGATTCTGGTCAGAACCACCAGAAGGTAGACTGGATGACTTATGATTGTTGTCATAGCATTTCTAGTACAGCCTGGGTAACCATGAGTTAGTTATTCATGATATGGGAGAACTCCAGTCTCAGATTAGTGACCTTTATTCTCCCATCAAACCAGCAACTATGTGTTTTATTAAAGCCTTCTAAGATGGGCTATTGGGCTACAAGGTAGAAAACACACATTCTACTCTCAATTTCTTCCCTTACTCATTATAGAAATTCACACTACCACTCACCAACAACTTTCCAGTGAGTACTGGATCCTGCTTCTTACAGTTACACAGAATAACATGCAATTAAAAAAAGTGATAAGCTATGCAAAGCTGTATTTAATGCAGGGATAGATTGTGATTCAAACATTGAATGTATGTCATTTAAACTAAGCATGTGACGGACCTGCAGGCTGCAGGCTTGCTTTGGGAACCTAGTTCTCAGCATATGGCTTCATTACCATGCAAACTCAGCACGTCCAAAATTCCATTGTCACCTGCCCTCCAATCAGGTACCTTGTCCATTTCCCCAGTTTAATTAGGAATGTTAGCTTTTCCCTAACCACATTAGATGCTTCAGAGTAATACGGAGATTAGCTCTCCTTTTCTTATAACCTATTCTTCTACAAAATTCATTACTGTCATCTGATTCTTTCACTTCACATTTAACAGCTACAATTTCTAGCAGTGCTTGCTCTTCACTATTCTCCAGACCACCAGTGTCTTGACTTGAGACCTAAATACTGAATTCATCTTCCCCACACATCCTCCTTCCTGCTCAAGAGACTCCAATGGCTCCCAGTCTCTAAAGCTAAGTAGAAACGTTTCGGCTTGGAAAAAGATCTCTCCTTTGGAAGTCATTCCTTCTGATTTTCAATACTCCTCAACAAGAATGCTTGAGCTGCACACTGGTCTTTGCCTCCTAAACTCGGCAAGCAGTTCTTCTATACTGGCTCTCTGTCTCTACCTTCTAGTCTAAGCAACTTCCAATCTTCCTTCCAGGTCAAGTTCCAAGTCAGGTTCCAACATGTCCCATTCTCATCTCAGTTCACACAAGCGTCTCCTTCCTCTTTAATCTTACAGAATTTTACCTCTCCAATCTGCAATCAAACTATACTGCATTACTGCTTAGTACTTAATGTATTACCTCCAACAAGGAAATAGACCCTTGACAAGCTAGGTGAAGAAGTCCCACTTCATAGGAATTCTCCAAGTGATCTGCACACAGTGAGTATTAATGAATAGTTCGTTAAGTACATAATTAACTGTACGTATAATTTATTGAATCATTATACCAAACCAACATTATCCCACTGAAAACTGTGCATTATTTTGATCCTGACAACTACTTTAAAGAAACATTGTGGTGGAACACGGTAGATTATCAGACTTTTCATTCATATCTAGAACCAAAATAACTATTTTAATAACACCCTGAATGCACTTGAAGATTCCAACTGATGTTATACTTCATCAAAATATTCATGAAGAGTTTGGGTGCAGGATAAGCATATAGAAACCATTTCCAAGGCAGACATGGTAACGTCCCTATGGTGGCAGCTCTTTGGAGGACTAGAGGCAGGAAGACTGTAAACTCAGTAGTTTGAGATAGACTTAGGCTATAGAGTGTCACCATGTCTCCAAAAGCAAATGAAGAAGCAAACAAACAAACTTAAAATTAATGCCATCTCTCTAGAACTGGAGCCTTCACCTCCCATAAATGGAACGTCACAATGAAACGTCACAACATATATCCTCAAAGGGAGTCGTTGCTCACTGCCAGGATTTTATTTTCTTTGAGGAATGCTACAAATTGAATGACATCATGGAATTTATAAACTTCCCCACCTAAGAAATGGGAAATCAAAAGGCACCTAAATAAATAGAACAATGTTCTTCCAGTAATTCTTTCTGAAAGGCTAGTAAAATTTTCTCTATTTCTACCATGAGTTAAACCAGTCACAATATCAGGTCCAACAAAGGGATCTCAAATCCTAGAAAAAAGATTGAGACAATTAACAAATGAACCCTCCCACTGTCACAATGAACCCTATGGGCTCTCTGTCATCATGAACTCTCCCAGTTCAGAGTCTAAATAAGTGTGCAGAGAATCCAGCTCCAGCAAGATATGTGTGCCCTGCCTGCTGCTGAGGAGGATTTGAATTTAAAGCATACACACACACACACACACACACACACACACACACACACACATATGTGTATATATATATATATATATATATATATATATATATACATATACATATATATATGTATGTATATATATGCCAAAATATAATCCTGCTAAAACTGAAAAAATAATATTCTAATTAACCCTAAAGAACAACTTAAGCAATCAAGCAAGGATAGGTAAAAGATCCAGTTCTGGTCATCCACCTGCAGGCATCAAACAGATGAAAGCTCAGGCCATTTGTCTTTGAGTCACCATCCAGCTAGTATCATCTGCATTAAATATAAAAAGAGTTGGGATGACAGGAATGGAAATAGAAAACCACTGACTTTTACCTAGCAAACCATACAATCATATTTCAACACAGTCTAGCATTTATAAACTTTTCAGCACGGATAAGGTTTATCACACCATATTGAATATTTGCATAAGCGAGAATAAACTGCCACCTCCGTGGACATTACTCAATAACTCCTCCAAAAAGCTGCTAAGACATCATTCCATCTAAATGAAAAACAACCTCCATTATTCCATCTCCATTAAATATCTGTTATTGGGGGGAAATTGGTAGCTCTCTTCTCTGAGCTATAGCTGTAGTCAATTAAAGACTTCCTGCATTTTGCTCTGACAGATTGGGCACATTTACAATAGGAAAGTATCAGGTAGGGCGTGTGGCATACATCAGTGGGCCCATAAAGATAAATAACCCTTGTAACTTCTTGGAGCTGTGCTGCCTCCAACTGTAATTTGCTTCATGTATCCTTTTGGTTGTGTCATTAACTCAGTGAGGACAGGGAGAAGAGCTTATTGTTGGATTTGAGGTGAATGGCTTGGGAAATCCTACTGGAAATCAACCTCTCCAATTCAAACCTTACGCATTCTAATGTCCCTAGAGACCCAGCAATGGCCCACACTTCAGTTAGATTCTACTTATTTCTGGGGCTGTCTGAATAACTACCCAGGGTTACAGTTTGTAAGGGTTTTGTTTAGAAGATATCAGAATCTAAGGGGGAAATTGGAAACTGATTACCAATAGTAACAGTGTCCATTGCTGCATGAATACACTCATTGCAATCCAGTGGGGGAAAAGTGATATGAAAAATAATTTTTCATTCTTCAAATGTAGCATCTGGCAGTAAAAGACCCAGAACAGAATCTCTATAATTAGCAACTGTTCAAACCCAATCTTGGCTTTCTCACTTAGGCCACCTGCCCTTTACTTTCTCTAAAGATTTCACTAGGAGTTTGGATCGTCAAAAGTATGTCTCCTGTGTAAACATTCTGTTGTTCAGCCTTTTCATTTTACATTGTATTGTAAATACTTTTCTCTTTTTTCCTATTTTCTAAACTTGCATGCAATTGCTACACATTCTACCATTATAGGAATCCATAGAAAGAGTGCCTATAGTACTCATGTTGCTTTTAGGGTTTTGTTTTGTTTTTTTAATCCCAAAATGTCAGTAAAATAAATACATAGATATTTGCATTTATCCATGTCAATTTTCTAAGATGGGATCCCTATTAAAACCTAGTGAGTATAGACATTTCTTTTCCAAATCTATTTATCAATTTATACTATTACTAGCTATACTTACAGGTACCAGTGTGTGCTGTTTTTCATTTTTGTCAGTAGGAAAACTATTTATCAGTTGCTTCCTTAATCTATACCTTAGTGATTACTAATACTAAATATTTTATTAGTGACTCACATTTCTTCCATTACAAATTATGTATGGCTTTCTCTCATTTTTTTTTAAATGTGCCTCAACTCTGTCTGATTAATGACAAATTAGCCCAAGGATAAATTCTTACACATTTTCTCTATAGTTTTCTATTTGATGCAGTCATAGAACTTTTTATCATTAGTAGAACAAAGTTCACTAAGTTGTATTTGTGGGGTTTTTTTACACTTTCTTAGAAAGTCCTCACCTATTCTGACCGGGGTGAGGTATTCTCTCTTATTTTCATTGAGTTTCATAGTTGCTTTTCTTCCAGCCTTGGATTACCAGTGATTTACTACTCAGTGAAAAGCAGAGGAAAAATGATTTCATTTATTTGAGCTCCTGTGAACGGCGGGCTAGAAAAAAAAAAGCCATCTCACTCATAATTCTTTGGCCCTTATTTGCAAGGCTGGCCTGAGATGCTTTCTCTTTTTGTGGGATTTATATAACTCACCAGTTGTTTCTTTTGGCTTCTCTGCTTAGTTTAACTGAAAATCTTCTGGGTAGATGCCATTCAAGCTTCTGAGCTTCACCCATTAATAGCATTCAATGGCCATCAAAATGCTTATCACTCCATGTTGTCCTTCCTGTCGGTAGCGGAAATGTTTTCTTCTCTGCTCCCCAAGTCAGCCCATTGATAGAAAGTGCTCAACAACTAATGTAGTATTAATGCTAACGTCTAAAGCACAGAGCTCGACTTTAGCTATAACCATGAAACCATGTTAACTTGGCTGTACAAACTTGCGCACAATATGCACATCCATGTGCATTTGCTAGCAATGAGTGGTGTGTGTGTGTGTGTGTGTGTGTGTGTGTGTGTGTGTGTGTGTTGCTTAGCAGCTCCCTAATCTTAAAAATAGGCTGAGACAGAAACATGATTTGGGATCTCAGGCAGACTGGTTGAGATCATAGCTGTGTAAAACAGCTGCCAAGAGGAGCCCGACTAGGGAATTGAACAGATTAGGTAACTCAGAAATTTAGACATTTCCCCCCATTATGTTTCTCGTTGCAGTTTTGTAATAAAAACACGAGCAAACTTCAAAGGAAGCTCTGTAGTAAAGGTTAATTGCCACTAAAGAAGAGGGTGGGCCCAAGCGCCAGTACTTTGTGCCCAACTCCCAGGCAGACAGGAAGGATTACACGTGGCTGAACGCAGACGATGTGTGCCCAGCATCAGGAGAGGGAGGCTCAGCCAAACCTCAGGCCCCACCAGGGACCTCAGGGAGTATGTGAGCATATAGCCATGAGTCTGTGAGTCCATGCACGCTTACCAGTGGCCAGGGAAGGGAGGGGAAAGACTCCAGTTTCCTTTCCAAATTAAAACAGGACATACTCTCTGTCCCTCCTCGGGACAATTCCTGAGTGGTGACAGAGGCGTGCTGATGAGAAAGCAAAGGACCTCAGGGGCCAGCTCTTCTCCACCAGCAGCAGAGGCCTCCACTGAACACGTGGGGAAAGGGAGGGGCCCAAGTAACACCAGATGCACAAACCATCGAGATACTCTGTGAAAACATCCTCAGGAAAATGAAATTTCACATTCCCAATGAAAGGAGGAAAGGAAACTATTAAAATGAGGAAAATAGATGCTCATGAAGCTGACAAACAGGCTGTAAAGGATTCTACGGGAATCTGGCAGCACGGATTCAGAAACAGAGGTCTCTCCTATAGAGGTCATCATTATCCCAGAGGTCATTGTCTTAGAGAGGTCACCAATGGACAGTCTTCAAAGCACCATGATCCCAGGATGGGGTGAAAGGCAAACACTCGTCATGTTTCAACTCTGGTCCATGTGTGTGACATCTGAGTCTCTATGGCATATTTGTGCCCTACCCTGATGACATGGCTTGGCATGTGGAATTTTCCTAATGGTCTTTTAAGCTCCTTTGACTCTCAGTGTTTCAGTTACCTTCCTTGTTCTGACCTAATCCATTTCTTCCCTCTGGGGCCTTGCCACCGGACAGTATTCAAAGTACTTCATTAGTCTGCTGTCAGAAAGATCCAGAATGAGAGAGGGTTGGGAGAGGTAGCAACAGACAGGGCCAAGAGTACTATAGGTGTTGAAAACAAAGGACTTACAAATAGCAAATATATACTTAAATATATTTCTCATATTATGGTATAGGCCTTGTTAAGCTTCTCTCAAATGGCAATGGGAAGAAATTGCTAGAAAATTCATAGTTGGGGTACAAGGAGTAAAGCCTTTTGGCATCTATTTACAGAATCCAAGAAAACAAAATAGAGACACTAACGTTCTGTGGGTAAGGCCCAGAGGGAAAGCATGACCTGGTGAATGTTTGGTATATTCTGTTGCTGGGGGTCCTAGTCACCAACTCAGCCTGGAAGGCCTGGTAGGACCAGCCTCCTTACATGCCAGTCTATATTCCTTTCACAATACAGCATTTGCCTGAACTCTTTTTTAGCAATACAAAATTTTAAGAGATTTTTGGCAACCTCTGACCTACTGGCTTTTTTCATAAGCCTTTTTATATCCCCAAAGTGACTTTGCTTCCAATCCATTTAAAGTAAAATAGAAATGCCCCGTATTTACATCGCAGCTTACTGGCAGGTTGCTTCTCAGGCATCTGCACTGAGCAGAGCACAGCCTTTCAGCGTTCAGGCCCTATCTCCAGCAATTATTTGCCAGCATATCTAAAAGAAGGCAGGCATTTCCTGCTGCACACAAATGGGACACTCTTATCTAAATCACTGTTTAAACAGGTATTTAAGAAAACACTATCACAGGCAGGAATTTACTGATGACGGAACACACTGGTTTAGGGCTGGACTGGATGGTTAAGGACTAGCCATTGTCAAGAAAGGAAGTATATCAGCATGAGGAAGGTATAGAGTATATTTCACAACTCCCCAGGAGTCAAGATGGAGGATCATAAACTTGGGAAAGCGGCCGTGAACAAGGCAGTTGCATTGAGGTTTCCACCTGGTAACACCACTGAACTCTGGAGCCACCCGAGAGAAAGAGCTAGAGAGTTGGGCCAGTTTGTGTCCAGGTCCGTTCTACTGAAGCCATAGCAGATCCCCATAATGAAAGCTGGAGAATGGCCAAACTGGGCATGCCAAAAGCTTAGAAAATGTCTTTCCTGGAAAGACACTCTGAGAATCGATTGGCTCTCCCACAATCCGTAACCTAGGCGAGAACATGCTCTGGCTCCCCAGCCCTGCTCTAGCCAGTGCAACTGGAATTTATTCCCAGCGGAGGCTTATAAAGCTGGGCTGTTATTCTCACATTAAGTACACTGCCCTCTGGTGAGGGTTGTGGTTTCTGTGTGGGCAGAACGTGTGGTTTACTATGGCTAATTTGTTTATGTTGTTGACGGTGGTTTCAGAGGAAAGCGTGGTAAGAAGTGATCTGATTGGCTTCCTTACCAAGACCGTTTAAAGGTGGCTGAGACATGCTGGAGCATTAATGCGCTGTCACTAATGGAGAACGACTGGTCTCTTTGACCACGGATGTGCTTCACCGGGTTCTGCTTGGGACCTGAGAGCGGCAGTTTCTTTATGAGGGTTATCTAAATGTGGCTTGGTGGCTCTTGCCAGAAGCACCTCCTTGTCTCAGAAGGGGAGCTAAACCCTGAAGGGAAAAAGTCCAGCCATGACTTCCCTCGCAAGGACACTGAAGACTAGTATATACTGAGAGAAGAGAGTCAAACTGTTCCCGGAAGAGGAGAGGCAAAACCTTCCTGGAAGATGGAGATCCGGAAGTAAAGGAATCTGAGAGCCCTCACTTTGTGCATAAGGCAGACTGCGCTGTCTGAGACATGAGGAAGGTCCATTCCACAGTAGAGCTCATGGAGACCTTTCCTACCGCTACAAAACAGAAGAACTTTCTTCTAGCCAGGAGTCCTGCATAAGGAAAAGAAAATAATTATGCATGTCTGGCAGAAGAGGGAGTTGTGGCTTGCTGAGAAAGAGGAATGCAAGCGGGCAATTAACCATCCACAGAGCCACACTCGGCTGGAAAGGAAGCAGAGAGTACCCGAAGAACGAAATTTCCTTAGACTCTCAAACTTAGGGTAGTCTTTTTCTGTTTTGTTTTTGCTTTTGTTTTTTGAGTGAGAAGTTGATCCTTGTTATCACAGGTTTGTTAATAAAAGGACAACAATGACTTGTGTCCTGAGGTAGCATGATGAGGAAGGTCCCTCTAGTCAGCTCAAACTCTGCTCCATTGCAAATACCATGTCTTTGCTGTTAAAAAAAAAAAAAAAAGTCTAGATGTTGTGCCAACGAACACAATCTGCCGCCCTCTGAAGGGCTGCAGAGCGAGTTTCCCAACACCTCAACATGTGCAATGTGAAATCATTCAAAATTGTGGGGATGGAATGTGACTGAAAACATAAAGGAAAATTTTGTTTTTTTTGTTTAATTTCAGAAAACATTATACACTTTGAAAAACTGTTTTCAGAAAAATGTGAACAGATGTGTTTGTGTATATGTATACGCATATATATATATATATATATATATATATATATATATATATATGCCAGCCATACTTATGATTGGAGAAGGGGTAATTTCAACATTGTTAAGTGGTAACACAAGCTAGGTATTTAAGGGAATGATATAATATGACAACTTCATAGACTACCAAACCATGCCTGGAGTCTGGGAATTGTCATTATCAACATGTGTAATACCTAGTAGCATTCGGTGGTCTGTACAGTATCCTTCCTGCCTTGTTGAGTCACACAGTCTAAGACAGTTGATGGGCCCCAGACAGTGCCTCCTAAAGACAACTGACTTCTTATGAAAGGCACCCCGGGGCATCTTCTGCATAAATTACTATAGTTTACAGCAAGAGAAGATTATGAATGTTTGCAAGGTGAAATTTATTGACAAACTGGGTCTAACTTATTTATATGGCTGGCCCAATAGGCTTTTGTTGAAATATTTATGCTATCTGTTCTTCTGCCCCACTAAACTCTATCACAATCATAAACACTGTTGAAAAATTATTCGCAGTTAGCAGGATTTAAACTGCCCGTTATATCACAAGCTAGTGCCAGTATACTTGTGTACTGGTTGATAAGGTCTCCTCCATGGAATAAATATACATTTGACTTTCAAAATCTTTGGTGGGCTCCATGCTTTGAAAAGTAAAGGTTTAAACAGATGTTCTGGGCATCGCCTGTACTGCATGAATGCTTCCACTGCATGTTCCCATTGACACTCTGGGGAAAGATTGCAAAGGGGCCCAGGTTTAAATCCCTTCCTAGCATTCAGAGGGGGATCAGATGAACAACTGTGGAGGTTGTAGCCCTCTCCAACGATGCTGTCACTTGGGCTTATTTGTGTACCCATTTGAAGATACTTTCCCAGTAACATGTTGTGACTAGTATGCCACAAAGCTGATAGGGATAGATCAGAAACCAAAGGCAATAAAGCTTCCTCCATCTGGTAGTTTAGCCTTGAATAGCAAAGACAGGAGGTGGTAGGAGGTATCTGGCCGTGCAGCAGAAGATGACTAAGTTGAGGTTCAGAATCATGGAAAGTCGAACAAGAACTGCATTTACGTTCCTGTGTAGTCAGGCATCTCCGGCCTTAGACTGACGAGAACCATATGCCATTGGCCTTTTGTATCTACAAACTCGTCCCATCCAGAGATCCAACCAACAACAGATGGAAGATATTCACACATATGGCAGTGCCTCCACTGAACTCACACACTTTCTCTTCCTGTCACTGTTCCTAAGCAGTTCAGTGTGACAACAAGTATCTAAATGGCTTTGGCACTTCAGTAGCCATTGGAAGTAACATAGCAACAACTTAAAGTTTACAGGAGCACTTGTGTAGGTTAGAGGCAAGTGATGTTATCTCAATAGAGGGAAGTATCAAGGGACTTTATTTCAAAAGTCTTCTCCAGTTCCCCCAACCCCCCATGTTCCAAGGAACAGCAGTCTGCACCAGTGTATTGCTTTGGGGTGTGTTTAAGAATAGGCCTCTTATTTTTAATGATTGGTAGAAACAACTTTTTCTCATGTGCATCTCAGAATAACGTGAAGAGGAACATAGGAATTATTTACCTTGCTGAGGCTACAGATAAGGCAGAAAATGGCAGTGCCAACAGATTCTCAAGTGGCATGCTCAAGTGAGGGCCTAAACTATGACTCTCATCTTCTAGCTGCAATTAGATGCCCTTACAGATAGACCAGATTTAGGTTTAATTGGTCTCAGAATAGTTGATGTACTGAGAGACAAGACTGGCCAGACTAGCCTGGAAGTAACATCCATCCAGAACAAAAGTTAGCAGAAAATGGCACCCCTGTTGCCTACTGATACCCCATATCTCCATCAGATGATGGCTCCATGCCCCAGGACTACCCATTTCTGCTTACAATAGTCAAACCGAACCACAGCTAACTAGAAAAAATGCACCAGAATGTTTTTTTGTTATTTAGTGTGATAAGAAAAGATAATTTTAAAGGACTTAGTCTGATTTTGTTTTTGTTTTTGTTTTTGTTTTTCAAGACAGGATTTCTCTGTACAGCCCTGGCTTCCTGGAACTCACTCTGTAGACCAGGGTGGCCTTGAACTCAGAAATCCACCTGCCTCTGCCTCCCGAGTGCTGGGATTAAAGGCGTGCGCCACCACCGCCCAGTGATAAATAGTCTCTAGCAAGTCTTTTATTTCAATGGGTTACAGCTATGTCAATTTGCTGAACTAAAGTCTGCATCACACTGCTTAATGAAAATAACAGACGCAACCATCCATTTCTGAGCCAAGCACAATCACACGCACATGGTCATAGCATCAGCGAAAGGGAGCAGAAGGACCCTTTGAAGCCAGCAGTTCAAAGCTGAGGGCCAGCATGAGTGCGAAGATACACAGAAGAGACGTCTCTTTTTTCATAACATTGTAGAACCCAGGTATTCGGAAAACCGGCAAGGCTCAGAGTTCACATCAAAGCATCGGAGATAATGTGGATAAGACCATGCAAATCTGGGTGAATCAAGACTGTTTGAGAGAGAAACATTGTAATGGAAGTCTATGAAGAGTGTGATTCCTGAGGATTCAGAATTACACAGTAATTCTGCTCACCCTGTTTTTATTGCTCTTACATGAGGTCTCCTTCATTCCACTTTCAAAGACTTGTCATCACTATTAAATCTTAGCGACTATGATCCAACATAGATCCAACATGCAACAAAATGTCAGTCATTCAGTCAACAAGCTTTGTCCATGAAAAGCCCCATGGGGCAGGGGGAGGGGGTCACAAAGAAGAATCAAGTGAAATTTCTGATTGGAAAGGACTTATACTCTTGTCAAAGAGAAAGGGTGAATGTCCGGGCAGAATGCGCATCTAGGAACCTCCACTAAACAAACTGTCCAGGGAGTGTTAGAGAAAACAAGAATTGTACCCATCAAGCCATGAGTGATCTTCCTTTTCATTAATGAAAAACTAAAGCCAAATGTGGTTAAATGTTCTATTTATGAAGAAGACAGATAATCAGGAGGACCATGAGACAAAGGGTTGTAGACTGTGGCCGAGCCTGGGAGAGGTAATGACTTTTAATTGGATTGAGTTTATCATACTTGCAGGGGTACCGCAGACTCAGAGGGAAGGATTAGCATGATTTCCACTTTCTATTATTTGGCATAATGAGAAAACAGAGGGTGGTCCACATCCCTGGTGCACATTATGAGCCATAGGAGATGCTTAATATGTCAGGTTTGGGTAGCACTGAACTCTCTTATATAAACACATTTATTTGGACATAGCTAAGTCAAAATAAGTCACCTGGAACAAAGGTCAGAGGTCATTAATTTGCATAGTACAAAGGATTTATGAATTTTTAAATTAATCCTCCCGGATCTCTACACCATTTCAAACGGTAGGGCACATCTGCATTTTTCTTCAAAGTTTAGATAGCTTAAAGGGTCAAATGAAAAGTCCTGGCTGAAGGAAAACCAACTGAGCAGGCTTCTTCTAGGTGGAAAATGAATACACCATAAATCCCTCTGAGAAATGGCCTTATAGACAGGAAAATACAGACACACGCACACACTCAACCTGGAAAAATCACTACACTGACAAAATCATGTGCAAATGTCTATGAGTCACACATACATGCACGTGCACACACACACACACACACACACACACACACACATGCATCAACATACCCCAAATTCAGGAGTCTGAAGGAGGGATGGCAGCATACAATGTACCCACAAACTAAGGCCCAGAGGACAGATTTGGGGTGCCAGACTCACTGCGGAGTGTCCAGAACCCAGCCAAGCTTTTAGCCAAAGCAAGTAATTCCATGTGATCTTACTGACTTAGAAGTCTTAGCTACAGCGAGCCAGTTCTATGGAAGGTACTAAGTGGTGCCGGTCTCCTTCTCAGCATTGGGAAGCTCTAACATTAAAGTCCATAGAGCGTCAAGCACACTTGTCAGCAGTGTGTAATGACATGTAAATGTGACCCCTCTGATGCAAGTGAGCATTAACTCCATGTCCACGTGTACTTGAACTTAAAGATTCCCAGTCGTGCTCTTTCTCTGCCTCGTATTTGAGATACTAACAGACGGACTTCCCCCAAGTGCAACCAATTCAGAATTTGTATTACCCTCTCCTTATAATGCAAGCTTTTCAACTATTGGTTATAAAACAAATAAAAATAAACAAGTCATTTCATGGATGACCCACACTTCTGTTCTTCCATCATGTTTATCAGTCTTCTTCAAAATGAGAATTGGAAGCCTGTATTAAATATAGCCAATATATTTTACTCTACCAATATTTATTGAAGCATCTACTGTGAAGCAACTATGCCCCATGGGTTTGGACTGTAACTTTCACAAGGGAGGAGACTTTGCCTTCATCACTGATACCTTTGCATTGCCAAGAATGATATCTGAAACAAAATGCATGCTCAATAAATATTTGTTAAATAAAAGAATAAATTCAGGAAGGGCACAGAAATAAGCCACAGGGAATAAAGAACCCGATCTGCTATCAACAAACCAGGCAGTGTATTCAAAGTTCACATGGAATGTAGTTTTAAAAACATCAATCTGGGGACTAGAGATACAGCTCCATTGGTAGAGTATATCCCTAGCATACAGGAAGCTCTTAGGTCCATCCCTGGCAGTAGATAAACCCAGCATGTGTAATCCCAGTACTCAAAAGGAGTGGAGGCAGGAAGGTCAGAAGCTCAAAGTTTTCAGTCAGTCTAGGGTATGTGAGAACCTGTCTCACATATGTTCTCTCTCTCTCTCTCTCTCTCTCTCTCTCTCTCTCTCTCTCTCTCTCTCTCTCTCNTACACAGGTTGAACTGAGAATATAAATAGGGCTGGGGTTTGAAGGTTTGCTTTCTTGGTTTTGTCTTGGTTTTTTGTTTGGTTTGTCTTTGTTATTGTTTTGATTCTTGTTCTTTTCTCTCTCTCTCTCTCTCTCTCTCTCTCTCTCTCTCTCTCTCTCTCTCTCTCTCTCTCTCTCTCTCATATACTCACACCTCCTCTCCTCCTCTCCTTTCTCTCTTCCCTCTTATTCCTCCCTCTCTCTTCTCCCCCTCTAACTCCTCTCTTTCCTCCCCCTCTCTCTCCTCTCTCTCTCTCTCCTCCTCTCCCCCCATATGAACTCTATTGCTAGAACTATCAATAAAGAAATCTTACACAATAGAATCTGTCTTTAGATCCATGGCTTCCTATTCAAGACTCTGAACTAATAATATCATAATAAATTTAAATAGTCTATAAACCTTAGATCCTGTTTAAGCCAAAAGACCCCTGGTGTACTACCTGGTTAGGAAATTCTATACAATCAGAAAAGTCCTATAAAATGTCTGATGTTATCCAACATGGTAGCCACTGGCCACATGTGACAAGTGACCTCTTGAAGTATAGCAATTCCAAACTAAGATGTGCTGAAAGTTTAAATTTTTATTATATTCCAGATTTAAAAAAAATACTTAATCAAAGTAAAATGTAAAACACCTAGCTGATAATTTTTATTGATATAATTTGTTGATACCTACTAAGGTATGTAATTTTGGAAATAGTGGGTTTAATAGAACATAATAAAGTCACTTTTACTTTTTTCATTTATCTTCTTTAGTGTGGCTACTAGAATGTTCTAAATTAAGATGCAGTTCATATGTCCTTTCCTGTAGATCAACACTGGCTTTTAAAAATACTTCTGATACTAAGTTGACATAAGAATCAGAATAGTCATACATCTTCCATTTTCATAAGCTTTCAGATAAAATACAAGTGCCACGAGTCATTCTCATTATTATTATAGACTTCTCTCTGTCTTTAAATCTTAAGTGGTAGCGCTCAAAGGTCGCTGGCATTTAGATCTATCTGTGTTCCCATGACAAAAGGTGATGAAATGCTATGTGAACGGTTCATTCCCCACCACTCCCTGTCGGTATGTCTCCACATGGACACGTATTGAAATGAAATACTAAGAGAGATCAATATGGTTATTGACATGGTGCAGAAAGATGAGGTAATTTGAGAACACTCCATAGCCAGAATCTCGGTGATGATGTAAGAAGCAGACTGTGCTAACAACACCTGGCGAGGCATACATTTTGAAAAGGGTACCACTGGCTGAGGAGCCGTGAGGCGTGCTTGATGATAAGCAAGACAAATCTATTCCATGAATTCAGTCCGGCATGCAAAGGGAAGATGTTAAGGTATGAACTTGTTTCTTTCCCTATCTTTCGAGTAGCACAATTCAGTTTCTCCAACAGAAATTCCATTCCATCTTGCCATAAACAAAATATGCCTCAAAACACATGGCAGATAAACAAAAGCAAACAAACAAACAAACAAAAATAAACGGAAGACCTTTTAAGGTGCCATGGCAATCGTAGCACAGTTGGTAGAGCTGAAGTGAGGAGGGAAATCTACTCCCCAGTGGTGGTGTGTATGTAACACAGCTGTGATGGTGTTCCCAAAAGGTTTAAGTTCTGTAGGTACGACACTCAGAAACCTCAGCGCTGAGCTGCCAAGTGAAGCCCGTGTTCCTTCGAGGAAGACGAAGGAATGGCGTTGTCTGGAGCAGGTCTACACTCTTACCAGGCCAAGCTTCTGAGACGTTTTATGAATATTAATTGATGTATTTACTGACCTTGGGCAGTTGCTAACCCAACATTCCAGCCATTGTTCCAAGCCTATCATGTTCTTCCAGGCTGTTGGTTTTGGAGTGGCTCTGTAATCCTAGTGAGCTACCCGAAACGGTGATCAATCAACACCCTGAAAGCTTCTGGTACATCCCAATACCTGCTAGCTGCTTTGATAAATAGTATTCATGGGACTGTGTGAAATTTACATTGTGGGAGGACTTAAATACATGTGGGAACATGGCAGCCTATTGTTCCTGGATTTTTTTTTTATTATTATGTTTAAACAAAGTCTTTTGTTTACAGCAAATCGTCACTTGTGCCAAGTTCATTCTGTCTCTCTACACACCATTGGGCCATGTTTCTCTCTGCTTTTCAATATTGCCATGCATGCTCATTTTGTGGTAGACAAGGTAAGCAAAAATAAAAATACAATAATAAGATAGTGGGAGTGATGAGATTCGAAGTCATTCATGTGCATGTATCATTCTTTAGAAGTCTGGACAAAGACATTGAAGCACACCTCGTGTTAGAATGATTGTGCCTGGTTGAGTGTGTGCTGCAGAGTTTATACTGGGCAGCTAAAAAGCTTCCTTCTGCATCCAGAAAACTGGCACTCACACTTGTAAAGACATCAGAGTTGCGGTTCTTTTAAAAAACTGGCCACTTCCCCTAATTTTTTTTCTAAGTGACCATAATCTCTCCTCCCATCTTAGGCTTTTATGGTACATTATAACCTAGACAGAAGAGTCAAGAACATGTCCATGAACTTCCTGAAGACTTTGATTTCTCTATCTTGTCTTGTGATGGCATTTAAATCTAGAATGCCCTTCATTCATTCCCTGTAGGAGTGCTTCTTAGTGAAGGCCTGGTGAGGTTCTGCAAGCTGGAAGTGGAGCAAACACATCCGAAGCATCCCTGTGCCCCGATGGTACCAGCTGGAGGGTAGAAAGGAGAAGGCCAACCCGTGGGTAAACAGAATGCCTGTGGTATCCCAGGGCTCAGAGGAAGATGGAGTACTGTGAAGTGCAGGGCTGCATGAGGTCTGTGGCAAGAAATCCTCACAGAGGCAGCATTTTCGAATTTCACCTTGGAGCTCTTAAAGAAAGCTAATTTTCTTTTTTAATTTTTTTTGCACATTATATTTTGATCATATTCTTTCCCCTCCCCAAAGTCCTCCTGGATCCTCTCCACATGGATATCCACCCAACTTCATGTTCTTCTCTTGCAAATAATAATAATAATAATAGTAATAATAATAAATTAATAATAATAATAGAAAAACACCACAAAAGGCGAAAAGCACTAAGACATAACAAAGAAATTACACACACATTCACCAGAAATTGAAAAAAAACAAAAATAAAAACAAAAAACAAACCCAAAACACAAAAACTGAAATCCCTTTAATAAGTGATTTCAACATGGCTGAGCATGAGCCTGTCCATGCCTGTGGTCCCTGCGTGTGCTTGGTGATAAACCCAGTGACATGCCATTAGAGATTTTTCCCTCTCTGAACAGCTACCAAGCACTTGGAAATCGCATGGTTAGGGATGGGACTTTGTGTCCACTTCCTCTCCTCCATGCTGAGACTTTGTCTGACTCGAACTTGTGCAGGCCACGTACGTGCTACCACAGTCTCTGACTTCATGGACACATCAGTCCTATGTCTGGGGAGTGTCCTTTCCTTGGAACCATCCACTGCCCCTGGATCTCACGGTCTGTCTCTGTCCTCTGCTCTGAGCCTTGAGGAGGGCGGGATAGAAATATCCCACTGGGGGCTGAGTGCTCCAAGGACTCTCACAGAGTGAGCTCTTTTTATGTCTGTCTTTTCAGCTTGGTGTTTTCATTCCTGGCTACCAAGGACAAGGGCTAGCTCTGTCTCATGCAAGGGCTAGCTCTGTCTCATGTACCTCCCTAGCCTCCATCTGGAGCAAGGAACACAGTAAATGCTCACATCAAATTAGAACTACCTTTCAAAAAGTGCTGCTTAGGAGCTGTTCCATATTTGAGATATTCTTTGTATGTCATCTGAATCTTATAAGTGATTTCAACAATCATTGTTACCACTAAACCTGCTAACTGTTCTCTGGTCAAAAACCTTGACCAAGCCTCATCAAAGTTCAAGTTTATGAATAATGGTCTCTCCTGTTCATTTCAGAGAGTTACGCTTGGGTGAATTTAAAAAAAAAAAAAAGGCAGTTTTTGAGCTTTTCACTTGAAAATAATCCCCCAAACTGAGTGTTCCCTTGTTGAAAGTGTAAGAAAGAGAAACTTTTAGACAACAAACCAGAGTACTGAGATGAACGCTTGACAGCACAAGCTGGAGCTGACAAAGTCGGTGAGGGTAGGTGGGATTGGCTTTGTATATTTCTGTACACATGTGTGTGCGTGCGCGTGTGCTCACTTGCAAGTGCATATGGCCACAGAGGCTGACTTCAGGTTTCTTCTCTACTGTGTCTTTCACTGCCCCTGGACTTCTAGCTAAGCTGGATGGCAAGCAAGCCAGCAGGATTTGCCTGTCTCCGCCCACCCAGGGCTGGGCTTACAGATGCAGGCTGCAATGCCTAACTACTTTTTTCTGTTCTTAATATGGCTACTGGGAACTCAAGTCTTCTTGCTTGCATAGCGAACATTTTACCACTGAGCCATCCGCTCTGTTCTTTCTCTTTCCTAAAATAAGTGTCGTGTTCTTTTGTCCTGGACTCAAATGCTGTGGCCCACAGAGACCTTTATTCCATAAGTGATACCTATTAAAAAGAAAAAAAAAAAAGTGAATTGTTCTCTCAGAAGAACAGGTAGGGCAGGTAATAAAAGTGTCCATTTCCAAAGAAGCCAAATGTCCTTAACTAGTTGGGATCTGATTCTGACATTCCAGTTCAACAAAAGAACTCCAACCCCCGACCCAACAAAGGAATGCCTCTGAGTTTAAACTGAAGCCACGAACACTCCCCATTCTACTACAAATACCAAGAACAACTAAGGCCTTTTTCTTCCTGCTATATTTGACATCCATTTTAATGATCCTTACTTTATTGCTTGTCAGAAAAGTGAAATGGCCTGTCGATTTTATAGAGTCTCTCCTACCTTTTGGATGGTTATATTATGTTTTGAAATAAGTGTATACACCCCCCCTTCCTTTTTTTTTTTTTTCCCCTTTCTTTTTAAGCCTAAATGGCACATGTGTGAGTCGGTACCCGGCTGCCAGCAGAATGAAATCATCATTTCTGGGGTCCAGGAGAATAGATCAAAATCATGCCAGCACTTTCATGGATGGATATATGCTGCTAAATGGATGTTTACCTAGAAAAGCCATCATCTGGCACGCAGCACTGAGAACGCCCTTATGCAGCTAACTCATGTCTACTAAACAAATTTGGCTGGGCTGCCGTGAGAGTCACCCAGTGGAAATTCTCAACATACATTTGTTTGAATGAGCCGTCACTCTGGGTTGATCTGCTGATGATCTGTGTCACTTTGTTTAAATGTCCTTGTGTGATATATATATATATATATATATATATATATATATATATATATATATATATATTCCTTCCACTTAGAAGGCAGTGTGTTTCTGTGATGGATTAAATAGAAGTGAAATTTGAGAGTGACTCCTGTTTTTGATTCCTGTGTTCTTAGGCAGGTGGGTCTGGAGTAATCAAGAATGTCACATTCAAACACAGGGGAAAACAAGGAGCAATTTTGATTTAAAACACATTACTGTAAAGATATATTTGCTACTGTGTTCTCCTACTATAGGAAGCCATTTAGGATTCCCCATCCAAACAAACACCATATGGATTGACTCTCAACCTCCCTTTTAAATACCCAAAATCAGGGACACAGAGCTCTCTGCTGGGATTCCCCGGTCCTAGAGAAGTAAGCAAAGACTCACGGCTGATGTTTGGATTCAGAAATCAAATGCAAGGTCGGGCTAGAACTGAAGCTCCAGTTCTCAAATATCGATGTAATGGTTCAGATGGAAACCCAACACCACAGGGCCATACCATGTCTGCGGCACTAATCAAGGAGCTGCCTGTTTGCTCCGTGGTTAAAGCACTTCCCGCAGCTAATCTCCCTAGATAGGGTCTCCGCTTTAATAACCTACGGGGTCTGCTGTTAAGTGCTGGGATCTGGCCACCATCAGCACTGATGTCTCTGCTCTGCCAAACCCCAGACATCACGTGATGTATACACACTCTGCCACCACCCCCGCCTCGGCCCTTGTGGAGGTGGTAAACCAAGAGTCTGCCTTGAGCTGGGTCTTCCTAGGCTAAAAAACAAACAAACGAATAGTTAATTATTCTTCACCCACTCACTATCATCAGTCCTTTGGGCTAATGCAAAATAATCTCTCAAACTTCTGGCCACTAATCACTTACTCTTTTTTAATATGTATTCAAAGATCTAGCTATGTATTTAAAGATCTAGGAGCCATACAGGCATGGAGTATGTACTCTGGAAATCAAAGTGACTAGTTCTGTTCTTGGCCTCAAAAACTAACACCCTCGTAGAGAGACAGTCAAACACCACATAGTACACTATTGACTGATTCAGTGGAGGAGCCAGTGATAGAGTAACATGATTATCATTAATAAACTAAGTTGGCAACTCCAAGGGACCAGGACATGGATGGCTGACCAAGGCACATGTGGAAGAACGGCAGTGAGTCAAAGCTGATGTTGGTGTCCTGGGCAGTTAGATGGCTACAGGAGAGCTCTAGATGCCTGACAGCTTAAAAAAAAAAAAAAAAAAAAGCCATGAAGAACAGGCTAACAATCAGTCTGAAAATGGAGGGCGAAATTCCCTTACATGCTCAACTCAAGAAAGGCACCCAGTACCCCCCCCCATTCTGCCTGCATACTCTTACAGAACGTTCAGGCCTCAGGACCCCACTTACTTCATTACACCCTTCCATACCAGCTGCCCCTATTCCATACCAACTTTGCCCATCTTAGCTCAGGTAGTGTTTGCACACAGTGCCTAGAAACACACATCCTTCCTTAGCACCATGCTGTGTGAGGTGGGACTCCTAGAGAGAGAGATGGATGGATTTGGTAAAACTTTATGCAGTTAAATTCAATATGTCATTCTGAGGGAAAAATATATTTCAAGAATACTAAATGTCATTTGTTAAGGTAATTCAAATGACTTAAGTGAATATTCAGGAGCTCTTAGAGAATGATACCCTCAGAACCCAAGTCTCCAAAGCCCGTGGGGCTCCTCCACACTCCACAGCTACCACTAACATTTCTCTCAGCCATGTGCTTCCTTCCCCAAAGTGATCTACTTGATAATATTGAAGATTTGAGTGAGGGCTGTGCTTAACATTATTTATAACTATGTTAATTTTTACACAGTGGCCTAGTCTTGTCACTTAGGCTGGTACAATAGATACCAACAGGACAACATCACAGAGTATGGGCATAGCTTCCAGCTCTCTCTCTCTCTTTATAAGTCATGCTTTTTCATATATACACAAAGAAAACCCTCTCTGATTTTGATATACTTCTAGGTGTTCTGCTTTGAGTCTTTTAAAATTTTTATTTATTTTTTATTTTAAGAATCTTAAAGGTAAGAGAGTTAACTACAAAGCACTTATATATTTGGGGGGGAGGCTTTCTTATGTCATCCAAACAAGATTGAAAATAAAGCCCTTTCAAGACAGGTGGGTATTTACCAGTGACTAGCCAGCCACCAAGGTAAATAGTAAGTAAAATAAACTAAGAACAAAATGAAAATAAGACAGAGAGCCCATAGTAACTCATAGACGCCTGAGTGGTTAAAATGTTCTTCCCTGTTTTGGCTTTTGATATTTAGTTCTTGTATTTGCCCTCAAACAGATGGATAATGATGTGTACATTTCTTTAACTGATAAACTTCATACAACTCAGGCACAGGGACTTGTGAAAACACGTATAGGCAGATTTGACTCTGCCCCTGGTTTCCTAAGAAAAATCAAATGGGAAGATGGATCAAAATTTACATAGTTGGCTGCCAAATTTCTTTGCCTGGGAACCAGGGGATCAAATCATCTAGTGCTGAGAGACCTGGTCTTCAAAGGACTCTAGAAAACTGGCTCAAAAGTCAATAAGAGTTTTTCTACAAACCTAGACTCTTTTGTGACTCAGAAACTTGAAATGCTGAATAAAGATAAGCATATCTTTTTCCTTAGGTTTAGAAAGACTTTGAATAAGTTGCTAATAATAAATATATATTGAGGGCTTTATTTGTTGCCTCTGAGCCTAACTTGTACACACACACACACACACACACACAAGCACACACACACACACACACACACGTACACACACACAAATGCACACTCCCAAAGCACTCAGGTCTTGCCTTATTGAAATGACAAAGGTAGTCCTTTGCACAATTTGAAATGTACAAAGAGAAGAAAGACCAAACCTCAAACTACCCAAAAAGCCAGAGCTCAAACATTATTAAAGTTCACCAACAAATAGAACTAAGCCAGTTCAAAATTAATTAGGAATAAACTGGAAGCGAATGCAGCAAACTGGGCGCCAAGCTGAGCACATGCAAAGCAAACAGTCTTGAAACTCTCTCAACATGCAGTTCTGCCCCTGGACTGTTGCCTACAGAGACCACTAGAGAAGGAAGCCATACAAACACGTCACCCCCAGGGCAGGCTGATTCCTGGGCTAGTCCCTTAGCAGCCTCCTCTACCCTTTGGCTGCCAGGCTTCCTGGAGCCCTGCCCTGCAGACCAGAGAGCCCCATGCAGAGAAGGGCTCTGGCCACCCCGCCAGCCTGGTATTTGGCTCCCCAGCCACAAGTATGATGGATGATGATGAATCACGGCACCACCAAAACCGTGTGAATTCCCAAGGCCCCTGATTATTCTAATCGAGCCCCCCAGAAGAAGGCCAGGCCTTCACAAAAGCCTCCAAGCAAACCTCCCATTCCCCTTGTCTGCTTGACACAGACCTCACTAAATAAAGCAATGGGCCAGATATGGATACACAGATCCAGGGCTTCATATTCATTGTTCAGTGATATGATTTAGCCTTGAATGAATTTTTAATGAACACTCAGAGTCGGATCACAGTGGCATGGGCCACTCTGGCTTTTCCTGGGGAAGACGATGTCTGTGAATACTTGCTGGTCACAACTTCTCCAATGTTCTCCTGCTCTGCCAGAAAATAGAGTCAAATCATTTTCTTGTATATCCCCCCCCGCCACCTTACACACACACACAGACACACACACACACATACATATACATATACACACAGAAACACACTATATACACAAATGTTAATGCACACGTATACACTATCTTTCCTAACACCACAGATGTATTTGGCAAAGGTATTCCAATAGAATTCATCCTTAATACATAAAGAGTATCACAGCTGAACATAGACATCGTAATAAATAAATTTTATGCTATAGCAACAGAGGCTACTTCGTGAGCACACTGCTGTTTGCTTTAATGAGTCGGGGGCTTTGACTTACTTAGACTGTGCTTGTATATTGGTTTGCTTTGGTCAGGTAAGTTTCTAGTTTGCTCGGTGGGAAGGTCACTCTATCTAGGTTTTGTAAAATAGGGTTCAGCCACTATTGTTAGCCTCTTGGATCATTTCAGAGTGGTGTGGACAGAACTAATGGTGCCACAGTGCCAGTAACTCCACCCAATTAGTTATATCAGAACTACAATGGTGCACTTGCTGTGTAGGAGGCTGATTCTAGGCAGTTTCCAATATGTGGGTACCAAACTACCCTTGTACCACCAAATCCCCATTGTGCTGCCCTCTGAGTTCCTGAAATATCTCAGAATTGTACAGCAACATGAGGATATGGCTCAGAAATTATTCCAAGATGTCTACATCAGAGAAGTATGTGGAAAAGGAACCCAGCACATTAAGTGAAGAGTTTCTATGAAATGTTTGCATTAGAATTTTAAAAAAAAAATGTGAGCTACTTTTTCAAATAATTAGAACTTCTGGGTTAGGTTGAAAAGACTGACTTTAACCATTAAGTATCCTAGCCATTCTTCCATGTCATCTTCTCCTTAATGATACCTCACAAAATACACATTGATGCCCTCTCTGATTGGCCATGGACCTTTAAAGATGATTTCAGAATAGTTCATCCTGACAAACAGCTCTTAAGATAGTCAACCAGAAAGTCTATTTACTAGCCATAAAGGTCAATAAACAAGAACAAATCTTTGGGAAAAGCAGCTCCTTTTTAATAGTGATTCCATTAACTAACTGGGAAATTCTACACACATATTTTCATCTCTCTGGGAAATAATTTCCTCACCTGTAAAATTACTGAACACAGGGAGCCCCCAGGGTGCCTTCCAACCCATATTCTGGGAGTCTATCAATCTTGATGTGGTTGTGAGAGTCAATTCCTAGAAAAAGCCATAAGAACATGGCTCCTCTCTGTAAAAGTCAATACAACACCATGTGCAAATAGACTCCAGAAAGGCCACTGCAGATGGCCATAGATGGCATTTCATTTCATTCTGGAACACTGTCAGGGGTCAATTTGGAGACACAGAAGTTATAACTTTTACTAAGTAATGACAACATGCTGAACTGGCATGATGCTGTGCACTTGACATTATTGTTGTAGGTACTCTCCCCTAAACCTACTGAAGAATGAGCAATAGTCCCATTTTACAGATGGAAAAAGAAAAATTAATAAATATCCCTAAGACTTGGAGAATTTATGAATCCCCTTGAAATAAACCCCTGTGCTGGGATCAAGATATAATGTTTTCACATAATTCTATTTCAAAGTCATTGCTAGGGCACCAATCCCTTCTTACCATGTACAACAAACAAATTATCAAAGACCTTTAAATTTGGCAGTAACTCCTATGCAGCAATGCCTCCCGTACTCCTAGAAGTCTGATCTTTCCAATTTAGATACTTCTTTAACCAATCCCGCTATAGATCTCAAATAAAAGTAAAGGTAACTTGTTCAAATGTCAAACAAATTTAAAGCAAACACTGATTTAGCATTGATTATCTTACCAATTCACAAAAATAACTTTTAAGGTCTAGAATTATCATAACACTTGTTTTTGCTACTTTGAATAACTTCTAAGTATAACATCCAAAAATAAATTAAAACAAAAACGGCAACTAAATATAATTTTTGATATGTTAACAGTGGCCTCAGGAGGAGCATGCTGTTTAATATCTCAAATAATTACAAAGTACTTATTTAAGATTATGTCTACTTAATGATTCCAGTTCGAAATCAAGATAGGAAACACACACACACACACACACACACACACACACAAAACCCTGTATGGAAATGTCTGCCTGCTTCTACATTCTATAGATTTACTGACTACATCAGGACATTGCCAGGTCTTATTGTTAGATCTAATCAAACCACTGCTCTTCATGCTGGCATTCACAGATTCTATTTCTGAATGGTCAGCTGGGAAGCTATGACACTGATATGCAAATTCAAGTTTCGCCCACCCATTCATTGGCCTTGGAAGTTGACTCTGCTTGGAAAAATTCCAAGATTCCAAGATCTGCTCCAACCCAGTTGTGAATATCAAAGACCAGGGGACAGTGTGATTTCTACTACTTCAGTCAGCCTGTGAAAGGCCAACATTCTGCATATCTTCAAAGAGCAGAGTCTGTCTCAAAAAAAAAAAAAAAAAAAAAAAAAAAAAAACCACGTACAAAATAGCCCACTACAAAAGAAAAATCCTTCAAGAGTTTGACCATTGAAGGAGGACCAGAAGTCAGAGGAAAGCCCTCTGAGAACAATATAAAAATGGCAGCTGTGAGAGGAGGAGAGGCATGCCATGAAATGGGAGACCCTCTGCTGATGGATGAGCACCTTTAAACTCCAACCCAATAAAAGAATTAGCAGCCCCAATGTATAATCAGCACAGCAAGCAGAGTATGTCAGCACGTGATAGGCACGATAATCAATCAACATGGGAGATGGAAACGAGCAGAGTAAATAGCAACCCAGAGCTTGACAGCCCTTCTGCTGCCTACATCCCTTATACCACAGGAAGTAGGAATTAATATGCAGTCCAGGACCACCCCAACAAATACAGCAACAAAGTAAGGACTTGGGGGTCTCGGTTCTCAGTCAGAACAAACTCGACACTCCCAGACTGGAATGTGTTGGTGGTTTGCTATTTCTTAGATGTATTCTGAAGAGCTTGTCTCCAAGAAATCAATGGGCACTTCAAAAACATCAAAAAGAGCCTGGGAAATGGCTCCGTTTGTAAGCACTTGGTATGGAAACGTAAGGAACTGTGGTTGGATCCCCAGCACACACATGACAGTCAGATGCATATGCACCTGTAATCCCAACTGCAGGTGACAGAAGACAAGAAAGTCTCTTAGTGTTGACCAGCCAGTCTACTCATCATCTGACCACATGTGCATGGGTACACATGTACACATATGCACAGACATATAAATACCAAACATACCTATCACTATTTTGCCTCCCCATGAAAGATTTCAGAAATAATTTTGTTTCAAGATCAGGAGCTTCAGACATGAGCAGATCTAGCTTTTTTTTTTTTAATCTCTGTTGACCATATATATGTTCACCACTGACCTCAGACAAGGAATATAGCTGGGGGATGGGAGGGAGCTCAGTTTTAAGTTTATACGTTTATAAAGCAGGAGGTTAATTCGCCTTAACAAGAGAGGTTGTAATGACTCAACGAAATAGCATAGCAAAGTATCTTAGAAGTGGAAGAACAGTAGGCTGTCAATGACAAAGGCCATGTGTTGGCACCCCAGTCCCCTTAGACCTGCCATAATGCTTCCACCACCCACCCCACCATGCTCTTATGAAATGTAATATCCGCAGAGAATAAGTAAGAATGTTACAGTACCATTTCAGGGTTCCTCAGAAGGGCACAAAATGGTCTACCTATAAAGACTAGTTTTCCCATAAGACACTCATGTAACATTAAGTCATTTAAACTTTCTATATCACAATCAACTTCTGGTAATCTCAAAGAAATAATCTCTCATCCACCTGAGCCCCAAGCCAATGAACTAGAAAAAAAAAAGAGAGAGACATTTAAAGACAACAAAAGAAACATGGTGAACACCAATGGCTTGTGCTGTAAAAGCAAGAATTGACAAATGAGACCTCATAAAATTGCAAAGCTTCTATAAGGCAAAAGACACTCTCAACAAGACAAAAAGGCCACCAACAGATTGGGAAAGGATTTTTACCAATCCTAAATCTGATAGAGGACTAATATCCAA
>NC_034593.1:24973775-24982544 GCF_900095145.1 Mus pahari
TTCGGGATAACATTTGAAATGTAAATAAAGAAAATAATAATAAATTTAAAAAAGAAACATGGTATTATTTTAATTTACCCTCATATTATCCAATTACTAAGAAAATTGTAGAGGACTTACCTGTAATCTACAAAATCATGAGCTCTGTACTTTTTCATCAGTAAAAAGATGAACACTGAGCCCCATTCCCAGCCATCCTTCTCTTGAATTCAACAACTGGGCCTAACTCATAACCACATAATTTGCATGCACACGTGTGTACACACAGAGATATTACCATATTTCTTTCTGCCTGGCAAATCTTCATTCGCATCTTCTCAAATCCATATGAAAAGCTCCCTTACAGCTTCAGGGGTAAATCACTACACTGAACACCTAAATATCTAAAACCCTGAGTAAGAGCTACTGGGCCAGGGACATTTTCAAAGGTCACTAACACCAAAAGTTTGCCAAAACTCTTTTCTTTCCAACATTAACACAAAGATGATGATCAGTACAAAGGGAAAGGCAGTGTTCTCCAGAGAATTCAGTTGCAACTACCCTAACCACAGCTGGACTGTTTTGATGTGATTCTGCTAAACTCTCCATTAGACCTTTCATACTATAGAATCATCCCCCTGGGGTGAACCTCACTCTGTCTGGGGTTGGTTTGCAGGACTTTTTGTACTCTACAGTCCTGGCACTGAAGCTGAGGTGTTTGCTTAATGGCCTGACATCTGCATAAGGGCATGGGTCTCTGGTCTCACTGCATGTTGTCACTACAGAGGGTATTTCTGATGTAAGGATAATGTCTTCTGCTGAAATGCTGACGAGCCCAGAAGTAGCAGGGCCAGATGGGCCATCAACACCTTCCACAAGCATTTGTCTTAATGAAAATCTGTACATGAATTTTTTTTAACTCATTTTTACTATACTCCTCATTTTGACTGTTCTACACACACACACACACACACACACACACACACACACACACACACACATGCACGCGTGCGCGCGCACAAGGAAGATGAGGCCCCTGTGTCTACAGCTTCACTTGCAGGACATGCCTTTGGTAAAATCACCAGCATACCATCAAAATAATCCCAGACAAATGCTCTTGACAGCTGGGGTCTATAGGTTTTCACAGCACGTTTCTTCCCCTGCAGCTGACAAGAAAAATAAACATCTTCCAAAGAAAATGAAGGTCAATGCCAAACTGTCTCATTGATTCCCAGTAAAAATTCCCTTTTTAAATATTAATTGTGATAATGTTTGACTTTAACAGAAAGACAAAAAGGAAAAGTTTGAGCAGGGAGTGATGGACATTAGGGACAATATGAGCTCAACAAAGTGAGGTAACTGAAGGATATGGGGTGCCACTAATCTTCATTTGACTGCCAACCAACCATGGGAATTTCAAAGGATTGGAACAACCTCTTTATTTGGGTCAAAGACTTTCTCTTTAAAACTTTAAACTGTTCTGTTCAGTGACCATTGGAATTCAGCCCCCAAAATACTATGTGCTACTTCTGTGTTTTATTTATGTTGAGGACTGGAGTTTAGGTCCCCAACATCCATTATCAGGAGGCCTGCAAAGAGATGCAACTCCAGCTCAAAGAGATGCAACGCCCTCTTCTGGCCTCCAGAGGCACTACGACACAGGTACACCTAAGTTCACATACATAGATACACATAAATAAAAACAACTACAATCTAAAAGAAATTCATAGTTTTCATTAAACTGTAGGACCAATAGTAGTTACAGAAAAATTAGTGACAGCACTGAGAAAAGTTGATTCTGAGTTTTGTGGTAAAGAAGGTGGTGGGTACTAGGGAAGAGGCTAAAATCCTAGATGGGGCAAAGACAACAAGAGTTCCTGCTTGTCCACCAGGGAAATGCTGTAGGGGCTGCTGGCATCAGAATTCTTGAAAGCAGGAGAAAAGAGTCAATGGCAGAAGATTTTTAGAAAACCATGCATGAACTCGTCTGTAATAATGAGAAAAGAAACCATCTTACATGTGGCTACGTAACTACCAAAAGCACTGGATTCTGTGTATTTCCTATTTCTGATATTTATTTTAGCCCTTCCTCTTGTAAGCCACTTAAAAGGCAGAGGGTAGAGGCTGACTGCTCGGAGCCAGTTCCCTCAGTGAAGAAGTGTGATTTTATTAATAGGAAAAGGGGCAACTGTGAATGGATTGTAGCTCCTGTCCTTCAGATGTTTCTCTGCCGTCACTGCTTTAGGGTAAGTGTGAGGATCCTGGCTTAAAACTCAATGTAGCATCATACAAACAACAGTAACTCAGAAATGTCAGCATAGCATTTAAGGACACATTAAACCACAGAGAGACCACTAGCATCCTGTCCATCAAAGTAAGGAACAGATCATCTGTACCAGCCATAACTTCTTCTTCCAAAAGGCACAGTTAACTTCAACACATTTTTACAGGAATAAGATCTAAAAGTAGCTCATGCAGTCTGCAAATTTAATCTCCCTCTTATAGCTAATATCCAATGTGATAAAGGCCAATCATAGAGCATCCATGTTCCGGGCACATAATGTTATCTCCCAGTCAATACTGCAAACTCAACTGGCTTGGTAAGGATAGTGTTCTAGAAGGAATCCAAACCTGGCAAGCCAGGAACCTGGTTCTAACACTGCCCCTGCAGCAAGTGCCCATGTTGTGTTTTCAAACCCTCCATGACAACTTGGACCATGCGATCTCTGACACACCCATGATTCTGAAATTAAATTTATAAAGAAACTAGAAAATGGAGAAGCAGAAGACAGCAGGGCAAGTGCTTCTTCCTGGCCCTGTGTGTAAGCAAGTATCAGCCTCAGTGCTTGTGGATGCTAGCGCACGGCCAGAGCATGGTAGTTCATCCACGGAAGCAACTATAGGTAGTGAAAAGAAAGAAGAGCTTCCCCTCATTCCATTCTTTCAACTATGAATCATCTCAAAGACTGGGCTTGTTGAGTAACTCCATTCTCAGTCCCAATTTATATAAAGAATGAAAACTTCTCAACCTTACAAGCTATATATTTCAAAGAACATGACATTTTAACGTAAGATTACGGGATTTAACTTTGTTAAATTGATAATAGCTTTAATCAGAGAATGGAACCCTTTTCCAATGAATGATGGCAAATGCAGTCACAGTGACACAAGACACCTAGAAAAGGTGATGGTGAAGTACTCAGCCTCCGACAAGACACTCGTAGCATCCTCTCGCAGGGTCACAGGACATCATTGCACAAGAGGAGGTGGGGGAAAATGTAAGAACCAGAAAGTTGGAAAAGGGCTATAAATGCCACCTTCTGGCCAACTCATAGCCATTCCAGATACAAAACCACAGCAGCTGTGAGTGCTACACTGTTCTGCACAATAATGGGCCCATCCAAGGTCAGGCACCGATGGAGAAGGAGCACCCAGGGCCCTACCTTTCATTCATGAACTATTTGCTAATAATGGGTTCAAGGAGAGAACAGACATTGCCTTGAATGGTATACCCACTGGGGATCCCACTAGGCACCAGTGGATGCTTCCTATCCTAAGATCACACAGGATAGTGGTCCTGGATAAACTTAATGTATCATAAATCTAGGAAAAGAGCTGGTTGCAGAGAGAGAAAACTTAAAAAAAAAAAGAGAGAGAGATAACTAGAATGCATTGTGTGCCTGCATGAACTGTCAAAGTATAAATTAAATCTGTTCTCTTCCAGAAAAGAGCTGTGAAGATGCTCTGACTGAAGAGAACAAACCCTGACATAAAATAGGTGTGTTTAGTCGAACCACAAAGATTAGATTTTTTTTTTAAAAAAAGGAATGTTTCTTAAAGGTTCCACTGAACAAAATCTCACACAGCGTTTTCTCCTACAAAGATTCTCAACACTCCATAGAATAATACAGGAGGCAGATTTGGCAATGTCGGCAGCATACAGTATTTTTCTTGTAATCCCAGCTCCTATGAAGTCACTGAAGTCATGACAAACTCCAGCCCGACTGGAAAGGTCTTTGGAGAACTCTCAGAGGTGGGGCCCAGCCTAACAAGAAGAGGCTTTGTGTCTGTCAAGACTGTGGAGCCAAGTGAAGCTTCCACCTCCGTGAAGAATGAAAACTGTCACGCACTGGTAGCTTTCAAGTGTCCATCATTTACTGCGTAAAAATATGTCCTCTTCTTTACTCACTTCTGTGGCCACGGTACCAAGAGAGAATGTAGCTGCACAGGCTATTGTCAGGGAATCTGGAATTGTTTGCAGGGGTGGAGGGGTGCTGAGCTGTTCATCCTTCTAAGCAGGTCCACGGCGAATATCGTCTGCTAGCTAATCTATGCTTGTTGGCCAATGGCCAGTGCCAACAAATCCAATCCTTGTCACGGCTCCTTTGCTTGTTTTTTAGTGGTACCATGTCTGCTCAATGATTTTCTTCTGTAGTCCTTCTTACTCCCTTTCCATCCCTTCCTGCCTTCCTAAAACTAGACTTGTCTAACCCTGTTACAAAGCCCAGGCTAAGCAGTAAGAGTATTCCTTTCTTCTGGTTAGTAAACCAATCTCTGACAGCATTATTATTTAATGTTGGTTACTTTCACATTTATGTTGATAATTCCTTTCTGTGTTGAGTTGGAAAATGTCACTGTTCAGACTCAGAGTCTTAGAAACTTTCAAGTTAGCAACTCTTTTAGAGACTGGGGTGTGAGCCTAAATAGGTAGACAAGATTCTCACCCCTGATACAGATCTGCAAAGACAGATAAACAAAACCTCATGCTCTTTTGGAAGACTACAGTACACAGCACAGAACTGGGTAATTAAGTACAAACAACCCAGAGGACTAGAGAGGTGGTTGGTAGGTAGAGTGCTTGCCCAGCATACATGAAGCCGAGCATCACATAAGGCAAGCATGATGCTACACACTTGCAATCCCAGCACTCTGAAGGTGGAGACAGAAGGTTCAAACCTCAAGGTCATTTCTGATTACATAGCAAGTTGGAGGATTTAGGAAGATAGGTTAGCTCTCATTGTCACAGAAGAGATTCTAAATATTATGATTTGGGGGGGAGTTATTATTTTCAAGTGTGCTGTGGAAACAGGAGAGAATTGAGCAGAGACCATGAGTCTGTCTGTTTATCAAACTGTATTGATCTCAGAAATCACCCCAGATCTTATTCATATGCAAATTTTGCTTCCAGCTCCAAGTGGAGCCTGTGGTACTGAATTTCTCAACAGTTCCTGGGGACTCTGGAACTGCTGGTCCAGGGATTGCTCTTCAAGGGAAGAAGGTTCACTAGGAATCATTCCGTAGCCATTGACTCAGAAAATGACCTCTGAGAAGACTTCACAGGGAAGGCTACAGAAGTTCTCAGGCTTGCAGGGTAAGGAAGCTTTGCCTCAAGTTTGAAGTTCTAAAGCTGCCATCTTTTCCCCACCTCAACTCTTCCGATCATCTGTGAAGAAGAGACAGCACAGGGTTCCTTGAAGGCTTCCTGTATCTGTGAGCAGATCTTCCTGCTATGGCAGGGGAGGAAGTACTAAAAAAGAGATTTGGGGAGATGGCTCAGTTGGTAAATCACCTGGGCTTCAAGCATCCATGTAAAAAGGACAGGGGCATTAGTAGATGCTTATAAACCAAGCGCTGTGCTGGAGCGACCAGAGGATCGCTACAGCTGATGATCAGTTAGTCTGGCTGACTCCAGATTCAATGAGAGACCCCATCCCAAAAGTTAATATGGAGAGCAACTGAAGATGACACAAATGTTGATTGTTAGCTTCAACATACATGTGTTCATACATGTACACATAAATGCACGTGCTCATATACACAAAGACACACAGAAAAGAAAAACTCAAAACTAATTATATAGATCTATCATAGGATCATAATCATTCTAGAGCTCTTAGGCAGTTGGCATTTTTGAGCACGGTTCCCAATAAGGTGTCTCCTTAGATTCTAAGGCTTAGAGTCAAAACTGGGCCATCAAATATAAATCACCTTCATCCAGATGAGGAAGACGAAATTCACCAGCACCATCTAGGAAAATTCAAAGGTGCCTTTCTCCTAAGCCCTATCCAGCCCGCCTGTTATGGTTGTTCACATGGAATCCTTACTGTGTTCAATAATCCAAGCATCATCAATGATCAAAGACACATTATTTAGTCTTGAACCCAAACCAAGGCAGGATACTCAGGGAAAACCGGAGCTCCCTTGTGTAGGCAGATGATATTTATTTGTTTTCCAGTGGTCCCAGAGATTCAGTTTAAAACCCAAGGAAGCCAAAATATATCCCCTGCTCCCTCTGCTCGGATTTATAGTCAAATGCTTAGAGTTTCCCCCAAGGCCATGGCATTCCGTCATCTTGGCAACAGCCCTGTAGTGGTTCCAATTGAAATAAAGAAAAACCCACTGTTCTGGGGACCACCGCCTGCAGGACTGACTCGAGAACTCCACTCCTTAGTCTGACCCTGAAAACTAAGACAAGCACCTTCAAGACTGCTGAGGTTTCGTCAAATTCCTCCTGTGCAGGGACCATGATGCTCTGGCTTAGGAGCTAAAAGCCAGTGGCACAGCTGAGGCCTACATCAGACTTTATGGAAGTAAAACACCGGGATGGCTTTCATAATCTTCCTGAGCTGGCTAGCAGCTTCTCTAAGTCTACCAAGACTTCCGGAATGAGTTTGGCGGTCCTTCTCTAGTTAGTCTAAAAGGTCACAGCTCGAGACCCCTCTGAGCAGAGACCTCGGAGACTCGATTCTCCATCATCACCCTAGTGTGAAAGACGACAGTTGTTCAGCAGGGTACACAATGTGAGACATGACTGGCAAGTTTTCTCCATAAACAGAACAAATCTCTTCCCTCACAGAGCCGCCTTTATTTGACTAAGACATTTGTAAGTCTCGGAGTCTCCTTGAATCTATTAGAACCCTTCCCTGAGTGAGGAAACAGACATTGTAAATGAACCATGACTCAGAAACCCCCTTGTACCAGAAAATATCCTACACATTCCAAGGGCACTTTCCTGACATAGCTCTTCTATTGGATTCATTTATTTTTTTGTTTAATGCTTTAACCAGTTTCTATAGGTTGTTACAGTCAAACAAGTGCTTTCTTTCAGGATTACGTTTGTAGGGCTCCCCCCCTCCTCCTGACTTTGGAAGAGTTTCAGATTCACTAAAAGGAAAAGCTACAAAATGATGGGAACACCCAGGGCCATACATTCAGCCTAAAGTGGGAAGAAAACCCAGCCCCAGGTGCCCCGTGCTAAACAGAGGAAAAGGGAAAAAAAATTCAAGTCCAATCTTCGCCTGCAGGCCTTGCATGGGCCCCAGACAGAGCCAATGGCAACCTACAGGCTTGCGGAATAAAACTGGTGCTCTGGGAGGGAACCTGCAGCACATTCAGTGTGCGCCGCAGTACTTAGATGACGTCGGTGATACCAGAATTGTGGACCACAGATAGAGGAGCAGTGTGCATTTCTGTCCTTTGTCTGCTAGAAAACAAAGCTGTGGTTTAAAGCCCCCGCTTGCCATCCGTGTGGTCTGTGTTTGATGTGTGGCTGTTCTGCAAAAAAAATAAATCTGTCCGGATATGGTCAGAGTTGTTCTTATGAGACAAGAGTCCTAACAAGATTGTGAACCTCAATTCTGTTCCTAAAAGCAGTAAGAAAATGTCCCTAAACAAGAAACTGAATGCTGACTGTGAGTTGGATGCTGTTTAGAGACTTTATATCCAGTGTCTCATCGTCATCTTTTTGGGCATCTTCCATTCACTTCCCCTTTCAATCCAAGATGTCCTTACACAACCCAATTCAGAGGGACATAAAATAAGCAAGTCAAATATGAACTCGCAATAAATCAGTTTTTAAACATTATATTCCCTATTAAAAACTAAAGCAAAATCACACACTAATAGGATATATTTGCTTATTTTTATGTAATATTATAAATCTTAGTTAAATATTGAATTGATGGAACATCTTCAACATTTTTCACAGCTGGCCAACATTTTGATTTTATTATTGTCAATGCCAAAAATGCCACTTTGCATACATGTGTAGTATAAAATGGCAGAAGTATGTTTAGGCCCACTTCAGAAATTATTGGAAGTTCTGTTATAATCCCAAGGCCAAATTCAGGGAATTATTCTTTAATTAGACTCAACTCAGCAACTGAACCAGCAGTTGTTAAAAATCAATCCAATCAAAAGCAACATTAATCTGAAACTTACATGCCAAGAAATGACAGTTAAAAAAAATTAAATGTCTTTGTTTTCTATAATTAAATCATTAAGCTTCCTTGGGAGTAGAGAACCCTTCGTTCAGAGCACCCCTCCTCCGAATCCCAGCGGAGCTGCTCCTGGCGGCCTGAGGGCATGCGCAGCGAATGCAAACGGAGCTCACGTGCTGTGTGTTCCAAACCAATGCCAAGTGGTGAGCTGTAACTAGATACGAACTGCCAAAAACACAACATATTCACTATTTTGAATGAGGTTGGTCACTGCACACTCAAACACCTCTTTCAGTTGGCAAAATTCTCACAACCCTGCATTGAGGTTCCTGACTCCTTGTGCTTTCGGGGCCCAGTTTGAAGCTGGGCCTTGGAGCAGCCTGTGCGCAAAGTCCTGACCATGCTCACTTCACAACTGAGTCAAATGAGACTTAGAAAAGGGACAACAACTTGGGGAAACACTAAGAGACAGACCGTTTTTTTGCCTTGCTTCTGAATATCAGAGAATTATTGATGATGATGATGGTGGTGGTGGTGGTGGTGATGGTGGTGGTGGTGGTGGTGATGATGG
>NC_034593.1:24982555-25002647 GCF_900095145.1 Mus pahari
GGTGGTGGTGGTGGTGGTAAACAACTGGTCAGTGTGGTGGCTCGGCAGGTAACAGAGGCTACTGCCAAGCCGTGTGACCTCAGTCTGATCCCCAGGTAGAAGGAGAGAATCAATTGTCTCAAGATGCCCTCTGACCACTTCATATACTGCGGCATGCTTACACTCAATATTTACACACATACACATGAAATGCAGGAAGGAAGGAAGGAAGGAAGGAAGGAGGAAGGGAGGGAGGGAGGGAGGGAGGGAGGGAGGGAGGGAAAGTAAATACATTTAAAGAAAAATATTCTGAACTATGAGAAAGTACCAGCAGCCTCAAAGGGGGCAGGAGAGAGAGGAGAGAGAGACAGAGACAGAGACAGAGACAGAGACAGAGACAGAGACAGAGACAGAGACAGAGACAGAGAAGAGAAAGCAGCTTTACAGAACAGATAACAGAAAGGAAGGCACATCTAGTAACATAAAAAAAAGATAAATGACTAAAATATTGAAAATTATTCCCCCAAAAGTACATGCATAATGTTTTGCATTGGTAGGTTTTATATTTTAACAATAATTAATAATGCGGTCAAAGTTTGATAGAATTATTTAAATTGTTCATAAAATAGTAGTAAAATTCCACCAAAATAATTTTGCTAATACAAATGTTAAATTTTTAAGCTGTTTGTGACATCTTTTACCACACAGATTTTTCTAAAAGCCTGTGGGTGAAACTTCTACTATAGGAAATGAACAATTTTTTTTATTTTATTTTTTTTAACAGGAAGCCATCATCATTTTCCTGTGATTTTTTTCAAGTGTGTAAACCCCAGAGAAAATAGCTAGATATAAAAGTAAAAGCCAGGCAAAGCCTGGGCTAAAACTGTTATTATGTCTTCAAGATATCAGACATTCAAACACAGAGGATACCCTAGCACTTGAACATCTATCTCACTGGGGGACTAGGAAATGGCATCACTGTGTGAGGAGCAGAGGCCTGGAGCTTCTAAACATGGTAGCAAATTAGCATTTGCCCTCCATCCTTCTCAGCCCACTCATGCTGAAAAGCGCTTCGTGCCTTTGGAAATCCATCTGATTTGAAGTCGATGAACACTTTTCTGCACTAATAGCATGAAACCTATGAGAACCTGTTTACAGCAGTCACAAGTTTGGCAATTACTGGAGTTAAAGGGCTAGGAATGAAATTAGAGTTAATAGGAGATTAATTGAGCTGTGAACATAGTAGTCTCAAGATCACCTCTTCGGAAACGTGAAGCTGTAAAATGCTGGTGTCATTGGCTGTTCAGTTAGTTACGGAATCTAAGGAAGAAAATGATGAATGCTTGTGGGGTGTCAGATCCTGAGCCTCCGTAAATTAAATCTGTGGGACCACCCCACGAGGTTAATCAACCTACAGATTACAGATGAGACTCCGAAAACCAGAGAGCCATACTTTTCTATACAGCTACATTTCTTTGACCGGCTATGCACACCCACACAAACACACACATGGACGGACAGACAGACAGACGGACAGACAGAAGATGGACCAAACCAAGACGAATCTCCTTTACAAGGAGGTTTAAATTTCCTCTCAGGCTTCACTTTCCTCATGTGTCACAGAAATGGAGATTTATATACTATTACTTTTATTTGTATACTTTTAAGAGATTAAAAAATAAAGGCATAATGAAAACTGAAGTGTAAATGCAAATATGACCATTTGTAGTCACAGAAATCGTCTGCGTTTTTCTCATCCAGCTCTGGTCATTTCAGTTGTGTGTGTTTGACGTAAAAGGTCTTCGCTTCTGTTACCTGAGTCTGAGTAGCGAATAGTGTCAGACATTACCTGTATAGTGGTACACAAATTGAGTCTTGGTTTAAAATAAAAAGAAACCTCTTTAGCCATTTAAAAGAAACTGTTCCAATTATTGGTACATAACAGTAGAGAGGAATTCTGTATATTTGGAGTTAGACTACTTTGCAGCAACCAACATGAATTTAACATGGTTAAGCTCATTGGGAATCTCAATACAAATGTGAGGCTATGTCTCCGTACAAGTTACTCACAGCGATGTTCTAAACAGAGTGCAGCCCACCACAGGCAGCTCATACATCTGTTTTACAGTTAAAACACATTTTCAAATATGTACGTTCAAAAGCTAGCTAAATTCATATCCAAAGACAGAAATTAATGAAATTGACATGCTGAGTTAAATTGTTAAGGGATGAAATCCAACTCCCCGTAGCTATGCCTCTGCACATGATCGGGGGGGGGGGTCATTAAAGTAGAGCTGGTACCCTTCGTGCGAAGAGGAAGTTGTAAGCCAGACATGGTGGTACACGGCTGTAATCTCAGCCCTGAAGAGGAATAGGCAGGATTATGAGTTTGATGCAAGCCTGGGCAATACAGCGAGACTTCATAAGCAAGAAGAGGAGAATGAGGAAGAGAAGGAGACTAAAGCCCAAACAACATGAATTTGAATTCCCATTGACACAGTAAGATGTCCGTCATCTGCAAGCCAAGGAAAGGGTCCTTGATGGTCCCTTGATCTTGGACTTCTAATCTCAATTTATAACAAGATTAATTTCTTTATTAACATTTTACCTTATTTTTAACTGTGTGTGTGTGTGTGTGTGTGTGTGTGTGTGTGTGTGTGTGCGCGCCTGTGTGTCCAGAAGGAGGTGTCTGATTCCCCAGAACTGGAGTTACAGATAGTTGTGGGTTGCCGGACATGGATGCTGGGTATCGGGCTTAGAACCTTTGCAAGAACAGTACCTGTTCTTAACTACTGGGACATCAGCCGGGCATGGTGGCACACGCCTTTAATCCTAGCACTCAGGAGGCAGAGGCAGGCGGATTTCGGAGTTCCAGGCTAACCTGGTCTACAAAGTGAGTTCCAGGACAGCCAGGGCTATACAGAGAAACCCTGTCTCGAAAAAACAAAATACAAAACAAAACAAACTACTGGGACATCTCTCTAGCCCCACAAAATAAATTTTTATTGCTTCATCCATGCAGTTTGTGATATTTTGTTATAGTAGGGCTAGCAACCTAATTTACAAGAAGGATAATTTAAAAGCGATAGCCACTATGTTGCCCTTTGTATATCTGTAATATATTTTTATAGCATTTTTTATAAGTAAACATCTTCAGGCTCGCATAAAAAATTTTCAGGTGCACAAACTAAAAGTTGGAGAGACTTTTGTGTTATAAGGCACTGGAATCAAAGGCAGAAACCCTGTGTCTGCCCCTCCCCTCGCCACCGCCTGATGACCCTGTACCAGAAACCTTACAAGATGGAGAGAAAAACAAAGGTATAAAGATGAGAGTCCCTGCTCTCAAGGCACTTGGAGTCTAGACTCTAGAGAAAGAGGCCAGCATGAGGGGGCATGAGGGGGCTGTAACAGTAAGCCAAAGGGTATGGGGCAAATACCTTTGGTATAGGGCAAAATTCACAGGAATAGCAGGGAGGGGTAATTAATTTCAGATACCTCTAAAGGTCCCATCACTAAACTGAGACCACGGAGAACTCTAACCACCCCTATCCCCAGCCAAAAAGAACTTGAGTGCCTACGAACAGCCAGAATGAGAATTCCAAACGTTTACTCAGATCACAATGTATAAACTTTTATGTTTTGTTTAGAGAGATGGTCTCCATGTGTAGCTCAGGCTGTCCTGGAACTCACTATGTAGATCAGGGGGGAAAAGGAGGGGAGGGGGAGGGGAGGGGAGGGGGAGGGAGAGAGGGAGAGATTCTCCTGAGTGCTGGGATTAAAGGTACACAACACTACACCCAGCAGTGTATAAATTGTTCCTGTTCTTCCAGCTCTAAGACCCCAAACCCCTGGGTCATTCAACCAAGTTTCCTCTCAACTAATTTTTCATCAGTCAGTTTTCCTCGGTAGTGCAAAAGAAATTTGGTTTTTTCAAATAAAATACATTTACAGCTGAAAACAATAGCCAACAGTCTGAACTTGAATTCAGTCTGAGCAGAAAACACAACTTTCCGTAGGAGCTGTCATTAGGGGGAAATGTGCCTATCTTATTCTTCATCACAAGTCCAGAGGCCAGCAGACTGGCTGGTACATAGCACACATTCAACGAATACTTGTTGTTTGAATGTCGAAAGGATGATGGATGAGTATCATGTTTCATATCAGACAAAACATCAAATGTATGGGGAGGGAATATCTTGAAATTCAGCTCTAGACAAACCTTAAATCATATAACTCCAGTAGCCGGGTGAAGTAGCAGGTGTAATGGATCTGGAAGATTTGAGCTCTGAGTCCTTCCAGACTTAAGAGTTGGGTAATGGACAGTGTGTCCGTCTGTCACTAATGGCTCTGAAGCTGTGCATCATTACTGGTCTGAACTAGGTCAATGACCCCAGCACTTCTGAACATTTGTGGATGATTGTACAGATCAGATAAGACAGCATACATTCTAGTTCCAACAGCCAAGTTGTGGAACCAATATTGGTGTACAAATACAGAGCAATGGGTAAAAAAATACATATATATGCAATAAAGACTATATTCTATATATTACATATATACATGCAATATATGTATAGACATATATGCAATAGAATATATATTCTATATTTGTATATATACATGCAATATATGTATAGACATTGTATGTGTGTGTGTGTATGTGTGTGTGAGTGTGTGCATTAGAATCTTTTTCAGCCATTAAGAAAAATGGAGTCATATGTTTGCAGGAAAGTTGATGCCACTAGAAATTATTGTGTACTAAGCAAATTAAACCAGTCTAAGAAACAAAGATTACATCTTTTTCTCCCATTTGTGTATGCAAGGTTTTATATAAACACACAAAATCATATATGTATGTATGTATGACATGAAAGTAGAAAAGAAACTGTCCAGGTAGACAAAGGACACTAATGTGTGGAGCAAAGGTGAGAGGAATAGGCATGAGGGGATGTGTTCAATGTGTAATACACACTTGTGAAAAAATATTCTTATGTAAGGTACGATGAATATATATATGTATATATACACATATATATGTATGTATGTATGTGTATATATGTGTGTGTGCATGAAAATACACAAAATTTTTAAATATGGTATCTAAAAAATGGCGCACATGCACATACACACACACACACACACACACACACACACACACACACACACAAAGAATTCTAAGAACCAAAGTAGTCAGGAACCATCTCTAGGTTGGAAAGGATGCCACCATCTCTTGTGCAGCTCGGCGTTCTGAGATAACGGTACAGCTGTGCTGTGGAGAATTCAAAATGGCAGTTCATTATGAAAGAAAAAAAAGTAAACTGAACAAGCTGAGAAAGCAGGAAGAAGCAGAAGGGGAGCCGGCGCTGCACTATCTCCATCCATAGAACTAGCTAAAAGTAATTTGTTTTTCAATAAATCCTCATTTCCAATATTCTGGGTGCCTCTGGCAGAAAATGTTATATAGCTATAAAATGTGAGCCTTCGTCAGAGCTATTTGAAGACTTTTGCCTGTCCTTAGCCACTTAATTTGGAAGCTAGACCCTGTGTTATATCAAAAATTAAAATGTTCATACATCCTATATTTAATATAATTCAAACACAACCCTGGATGAATTGAATTGCAGTTGACTGGCTGATAGAGCACCGAATTGATAAATACTATTTTCATTTATATTTCAAAGGCAGTAATTTTTTTTTCAAGTATCACATAAATATTTACGATAGGCCTCAGATAAAGCAGGAGCTCTTGGGCGCAACCTATAATGGGAATAGATAAAAGCAATCTTGTCTGCCTCAATGATCTAATTAGTTCCTTTGCATAACTGCCCTGGATTTTGAATAAGAAAACAAAGGCCACCCCTCCCTGCTTCCTAGTCTTCTCTGCACGGGGAGGCTCTTTTTCCACCTGCCTAAGACTGGTCATTTGTTACCTGCTAGTTCCAATTGATTTCCTTTGCCTTGGCTTCCTTGAGCCAGGACTGCAAGGAACAGACTGTACGATTTACACCAGCCATCCAGTACCAATCATTAGATAACAAGACCCTTTACTGAAAGCGTTTAGAGTAAAACAATACTTTAAGTTTACCTTTGCTTTCATTTCCTTCTTTATTACACTGGGTTCAAAGGCAGGCCAAAAACACTGTCCCAAGGCCTATTCAGACAGCCAAGCAAAGAATGTCCAGTCATTCTGGATAAATCCCTTGGCTCCAGTAGAATTTTATACAATCTCAAGTACCAGTTTCCAATAACATTTGGGGGGCTTGATTTTTCCCTTGTTTGTTGCAGCCACTGTCTTTACGTATAAAGGGAAATGAGTCATGTGAAATTATGCTCAAGCGAATGGCCTATAAAGACATACCTATCCCATCCTGTTTGCTAATAAAAGGATTTGTCCTCTGCAAGAAGTGAAGCTGGTCTATGTGCCAAGGGGTTCCGGCAGAGTGAGACAAGCCCCAAATCCTTAGACAGGAGAAACGGAATGGATGTATGGCCTTTCTTCAATAGGACAGGGCAGAAGTGGGTAGCCAGGACCTGACAACCTTGAAAACCCAGGCTTATGGCACAGAGGCCGGGCAACTCCCTGTGGTTCCTAAGAGGTGGTAAGACCTTGCATGCTAGGAGAGCAAACACAGCCAGGGGCTTCTGGTGTAGAGTATTGCAGTGTCTTCCAGAATGTTCAAGCTCTAACATCCACACAGAGCACACAAACACCTCTCTAACTCTTCCATTAAACAGTACTAAATTCAAAAAATAAAATAAAATCTTCCTCATTTTGGAATTCAAGCTCGGGTTGACTCTCCTCATTTGTAGCCCTCCGATTTCATGATTACCTCGCTTGAAGAGTCTCAAATCTCACCAGCCGACCTTGGTATTTGTCCAGGTAAACATTGCTAGGTAGATAGGCCAGAAATCCACATGGTTTGGATTCTTTTTCCATTTCATCCTCGGTAGGGTACTCTGGTTATAATATAAATTAGTGCTTGCACATTCAAATGGCTACAAAGGCCGTACAGACCTCATAATCATCATGAAGGGCTGTGGCAGCAGGGGTTGGGGAAGGGAGGGAATGGAGAGGCCAGGTCCATGGGGAGGAACACATGCCATTCAGTTTTGCCATGTGGAAAATGTAGACACACTGATACTTTAAGAATAAAGTCAGGAATGTTGATCTTTAGCTCATGCTTTCTCATTGTGTTTCACACTTTCCCTTCATCTGACCTACGTTTGCAAACTGAACTTAGGTTGAGGCAGAGGTGGGAGATAATCTGAATCCTACTGTAGATAGTGTTTGATTCTGGGAAGAAGGATGGCCAGGGCACTGGAGTTCTTTCTTTGTTGGTTTCCTTAGCTTTAGCTGATACCAACAAACTACCTCATAAGATTCAACAAATGAGAAGTGTAGGAGAGGGGAGAGGTTTAGGAAGCAGCAGAGCAAACATCAAAGCCACACGTCCCTTACAAAAGATCATAGAGAAGCTTTCTATCATGGAATTTCACATAGGTAAACTGTATGTGAGGCTAGGGGTTCGTTTTGTCCATTTCCCCTTACCATTGAGTTTGAAAATGTGTGCACAGTAAGGTGACCCTCATATCAAAGTCGGCAAACAGCGATTAGGGATATGCAACACCTTTTTAAAGAAACACGCGCAGTCTCACTAGCACAGCTGAGGGGGGAAAGGTTAAGGGCTGTATTGGATTGTTCTACTCTGTGCCAAGATTCCGCTCCAGCTGCAACTAAATAGTGGTTCTCAGGCTTAATTACATAAAACCCGTGTAAATTCTAACTGTTTACTATGTGATTAGAACTTCTCTGGACAAAAAAGAGAGAGAGAGAGAGAGAGAAAGAAAAGAAAAAGAACGCTCATATTTGATTTCCTTGCTGTCTGCACTTGCCCAAACGCTTACCCCAACAGTGTGTACTGAAGCTGTGTAAACTCAGTCTTTCTCCTTTAGAATCAAGGGTAAGATATAAAAGTTTATAGAAACAGTGAAACCCAATTGCAGAAAATTCGTTGTATGTGAACAACAAAAACTAGTCTATACAGTACAACCAACTAGGCTATGCGGCTGTTCCTCCCCGAAGCAGAGACAGGGATAATTCTTAACTTCTGCATGAGAATTATCTCGGGGATTATTAAGAATCCTATGTATCACTCCTGCCCCTATGGGTTTACTGTGGTTGTGGGGCTAGAAAGACCTCTCAAGCATTCAAAATGCAGGGACTCCAGGAACTGGCAGGGAGAAGAAGCAATCCACAGACTTAGGGAACCTATCAACCAAGCATCTTGTGGGGGATGAAGGAGAGGCAGGTAGGAGCCTTCTCAGTTAGACCCATCCTCCTCTCTGCTTTCAAAACTTAACAGATAAGCAAGGTTGATCCCTTGAATACTTTTACACTTCAGCTTATTTAGATGGCATGTATTCTTTAAGATACATTGCTAATTCAGTTATTTGTAAAATTGCACAATAATAGACTCTCACAGGGTCCCACTCCTAGACAAATAAACAATATATATATATATATATATATATATATATATATATATATATATGCAACTAATGACAGCTAAGAGAAGAAAAAGTAGGCCTTCCCAAAGATGAACTCCTCCCATTATTAGTTGTCCAACACAGAGGGATAGATTCAGCATATTGCATTCATAAATATTTGTGCATACATACACACATGCAGTCTGTGGGTTGACTATGGGTGTGTTTAAACACACAATGATAATCAGATAAAAATAGACTATAAACTTTGTGGAGGATGAGAGGCATTGGAGGAAGGATAGTTGGGATGAGCTTGAGGAAAAAAAAGGAGGGGAGAGTGATGTAATTCTATTTCAATTAAAACCATATCTTAAAAAAGAAGATATGTAATCAAATTGTTAAGTGGTGACTTGAACATTCTAGGAGGAATATGCATACTTTTAGAAGCAAGGAAACATAAATGCATAATTCAGTCAGGTTTTTTGTTTTTCTTTATTTTGTCCTTGGCATTGATGAAGAACAAATTAGCTACTGTCCTTGGTGCCTACCAGAAGCAACAGTAACAAGTGGAGCCTTCTCCCCTCTTAGTAATATGTTCCTGTGTAGATAAGCACTGTAGCAAGGTAAAGGAATGTGTTTTTAAAGTTTGCTGCTTCCTTGATCTAAAAGATGAATGATAAAGAAGGAGAGAACTAGTTCAGAAACATCTACTCCGTTGAGACTGTGGATTTTGGCCATTAAAAGAAAGAAGTACAGCATATCAGAATAAAACAAAACTATGGCCGGCTTAGCTCTGTTACCACACACTACAAGCAAGCACTATCACAGGGCACTGTATACATATTGCCTGCCACAGTGAGCCAGGAAGTGAGATAGGTGTGTGACAGGTACAGCTTTAACAATGTGGGACACATTTTTAAGAGAGACAATGTTTTCATTTTTAAAGAACTCAATAAACACAACAACGAAGTTAACAAATGTGTTTTTCTTGTTCTTGCTCTCCAAACTATTCAAACCACTTATTAATCTCCAGTCTGTTTCATCAATCTTTTATGATGTGTTACAAGGAGTTTTTCAAATTTAAACTTCATTACATCATTTTATAGTTATAAACCCTGACCATTATAATTCTTGGTCTTAACTAGGCCTTGAAGGGAAGAATGCATTCATTTGGCAAGTAGGGGGGGTAAAAACCTGTAGTTTAAACAAGGTTTAAAAAATAATAAGATGCCAACATTTACAATTTTAAATAGACTTAAGAGTGCAAAGATAAATTAATTTAGAAGCAGCATGCTTAATTTTCATATTTAAACCTTCCTGGTCCCATCTCCTCTGGGAAGGCAGAGATGCATAGCAGTGGTATCTCTTGTTTTTGTACATTAGAGAGGATGCGAAAGCAAGTCTCAGCAGGGAGAAGTTATTTGTGTTTGGCTTGCTTTTGCCACCGCTTCTTTAACTAGCTCCTGGGTAGAATTCATTAATTTTTATTAACAGGGAAAACATTTGTCCCCGTGACAATATTTGCATTGCCTGAATGATTTCCACCTCTGCCACAAGGTGTACTCTCGGCTCATATATCACCCGATCACATGGAGAGCAGAAAGACCCTCAGTCATTAGTGAGTGAATTAAAGATGATCTTAAGAGCTATTAATCACAGTGACAAAAGCCTTAATGTTTCTGTGACCCTAGTGGAGCCTGGGGACTCAAAGGGAGCAGAGGGAGAGAAAATGGAAACATATGTTTTCTCCAAAATAACCTACCTTAGGAGCACTGTCAAAGAGAGGGTCACATCAAACTAAGAAATTCTGCCAGCAACTGGCCTCCGGATTATGTGTCTATTTATCTTCTGGCGAAGCCATGTTTCCCTTTAAAGCCTCTATTTTCTTACTGTGGACAATTAGAGAGCCTGGACCCTGTAGTCTTTTGTATCTTTAATTCCTTAATTCAGAGTTTATTCTGGAGGACCTGTGCTTCTGTTGAACTATATTAATAATAAAAAAAAAAAAACAAAACAAAAAAAAAACTCAACATAAATTGCATTCAGTGAGCCGGCCACATAAATCATGAAAGAAAAAGAGCAGACAATAGTGGTGAAGCATTGCTATGAACATTAATTCACACAGATACAAAATTCCAGTAACACAGCAAAACAGTAACGTTATTAAGCACTACAGCAGGTTAGCACACTTAATCAATCTTCAATGTACCTGGCTATATTTGTCTGGATGTTTACATGCGTATAAAGGCACAAGTTCCAGTGTTAATAATAGAGGCACTTGCTGGAATTTCAATTATCTTTTGCAATATGTTGACATAAGGAGCAGTCTACCACTAGCTAATTCAGAGCGCGGTAAGAAGACCCATATCCCCTGATTGGTATGCCTGCCTTTGTTTCCGCAGCTGAGGGACAAATATGGCCTTGTGCTCATATTTTTCGATTGGTTCTGCCCTTATGATTAAAAAAAAAAACAAAAACAGCATATTTTGGCTAAATGGTATTTCTACATGCCTGAATCTTTGATGTGGCTAGGATAAGTCAAAAGCATAGGTGAAATTATAGTTTCCTTGTTTGATATTGATAGCATGTCACCTGGGAGATATATATATATATATATATATATATATATATATATATATATAATTTCCCAAACACTTCCCGTATCTACTGAATTTGCCGTACCTAACCCACAATGGAGATACATTAGACTGGCCAGGTTGAATAAACAACATCAAAAACACATCACTGCAGATTAGAAATGCTAAGAATTTTCAAAAATTCTTTATTTCCAATGAACTTTTAGGTTTCCGTTAAACAGTTCAAATCAATTCAACCTAAAAAACTTAACATGAGAAAAGTTTTGATTGCTTGTTTTAAAATACTTATGAGAATGATTGCCTTTTTTTAGCCATAGAGAAGATAAAAGAGAAAATGCTACCATTATTTTACTCTAATAAAAAAATTAGAAAAGCTTGAAAATCCCACAAGTGGGCTAGTGAATGTAGCTCAGTATAAGAAAAAAGTATTTTGCCTGACATGTGTGAGGATACACACACATACACACACATATACACACATACATATATACATGCACACACACATATGCATACACATATGCACACACACATACATATATGTACATGCTCACACATGTGCACACACACATGCACACATGCACATACACATGCATACCCACATGAACACACACATGCACACACATACACACATATGCACTTATACATGCACACACATATGCACACATACACACGCATGCACACCCATACACATACCACATAGAGTACAGTGAGTAAAATAAAATCTTAGTAACAGCTTGCAGATATTTTCTTCCATTTTTATTGTTTATACAGCTCTGTGAGTCGCATGCCTTTACCTCCCTGCCTCTCAGAAGAGGAAACTACAGCCCATACTGTGGAAAAATGATCCCCACCACCTCCAATCTAATTAAGACCCAGACAATGCATTTCAGATGCGATGAACCTACACAATGTCTCACATACATTCAAATGCAAGAACCATACCAGCTATCCAGAATCAATCTATAGCACCAGGACTCCACACAAACCTTATCTCCACATATAAAGTCATGCTGTGAAAGGGTATGACCACTGTAATTAGTAGTCACAGAATGAGAACAGTTTACAAAATGCTCCTCAGATCCACAAAGAGAGGATCAAGATTAGTCAACAAAATGCTCGTGGAAGGATCTTCCTTAGTAGCTGCACAGGTTCAAACCATAGCTTCCTCCCTTTAACAGAACTGAGCTTTCTGAACGTTATTCCAGGAGACAAGATCCTTTTTATATACTTTCCCCTCTACCTGTACTTCTGGCACACAGTAGCACAGGTATTTACAAGTTCAAAGAAAATGTAGATAATCTGCTCTATTTTGACATTCCTCTTCCTCAAACACTAATGGGCCTTAGAATAAAGTTCAACACTCATGAAATTAGGCCCTTCTCCCAAAAATTAGTAAACACATGATTGTTGAAGGATTAGGGAGGCCTCTTGAGTCTTCTGCAGAGCCTAAAGGCTTACAGAGAGGGAAAGAATGGACAAGGATGCCGTGCTCCTGAAATGCAGCAATGGAGGCTCATCCATCAACTGCATCCAGGAAGGTATGCAGTGAGCAGACTACTGGCACGAGCCAGATATCAGTTTTTGCTTATTGCTAGCATAAAGTCATTTAGCTTTCACAATAGTACATGATCCCCCCCCCCTTTTTTTTTCAGACAGGAGATCTGATCTAGAGTTGTTGGGTGAACTAATGAGTGGCAGAAAATTCATAACTCGCACTTCAGGGGATTAGTTCTGGAAACCATATAATTAACCCCAAAACTATGTCCCTTCTCAGAGAAGCCTTCTCACATGCATTTTCTAATCCATGTATCTGAACTATATACAGAGTTGATGCTATACATGTAGTATCACCTTCCAATAGCAGGAGAATGGAAACTGTGCTTCATTGTTTGCTTTTCTTAGAGATGACTTAGTCCCAAATCACAACTATTAAGGTTCTTAAGTCCCAAAAAATGGTATTCAGGCATTTGAAATTATATCAACAGATGCTGAGAGAACTCAAGAGGAAACAGTTTGTTGCAAACTCGGTCCCAGAAAGTCTGCATAAGGATGAATAAAAGGAAGCAAGCCTGAAGGGCCAGAAGTCTGCAGAAGGGTGTGTTGTCTATGACAGTACCACAGGAAGCTCTGGGAAGCAGTGTAGACCAGCACAGCTGAGGGGGACTAAAGGGCTTGCTAGCATCCCATTGGCCCACTGTTCATGGAGAGCTGGTCCTGGAGGGTCACGATTCTCCTCACTTCTCACCTGCCCCCTACTCAGGGCATGCAAGCTTATGATAAGCATCTGTAAGCCACAATGGTATACACAGAAACAGCAAGGAACTGTGGGTGGGACACTAGCCCTCCCACAAGGCCGGCCACCAGCAGCAGATGAGGAAATGCCTCAGGTATTAGCTAGGTTTCTTGTTCCAATGTGGAGAGTCTTTAATTAAAAACTGCATGTGCTTGCAAGTTAAACATTTTTTTTTTATTAATCCCCTCTCCATATTATTTGCCCATTCAATTTTTAAACCAAAACTTATTGTGATTGTGAATCTAGGTTGGGTGCTGGGAGCAGAGATTAAAACATAAATTAAAAATATCTCAAACAAGACATATAAATTACCCACCATAAGAGCAAAGACTGATAAAATACATTGCATTAAAATCAGACTGTCTGCTCATTTAAAGATAACACAAAGAAAGGAAAGAAAAGGGAAGCTACAAACTCAAAATACATAGTAGAAAAATAGCAATTAACTAAGAATTAGTATCCAAAATATAAAAAGAACCTCTAAAATAAATAAGACTATCCAAAAGAAAGGCATGAAGACAGCCACAGACAGGAACAAAATTTCACCAATTGGTGAAATACCCAAGGCCCAAGTAAGGATGTCTGATCTCTATAGGCAGGAAGAGTACATTAGCGAAAGCTTGCCATGGGGTGGCTGTGTCTGCAAAAGCCACACACTGCAGGCTCAGCCCTCAGTGGACAGCAGTTGGGTAGTGACGGGATCTGTTGGGTGTGGGATCTTGTGAGGGGTCCTTAGGTCATTGAGGTGAGGCCCCAAAGGTTTATGTAGAACAATATAGAACAATGATATTATCTTTCTCCCTCTCCCCTCTCCCTTCTCCCGCTTTCCCTCTCCCCCTCTCTCTTTCTTTCTCTGTCTCTGTCTCTGTCTCTCTCTCTCTCTCTGCCTCTCTCTCCTTCCTGCTTCATAAGGTAACCCCTCTGACAGGTATTTCTGCCTCTGCCAGCTGGCACCCTCATCAGAGACCAACCACTGGGGCCAACTGATCTTAGGTTTGACCTCCTAACTGTAGGCTAAATAAGCCTTTCCTCCTACTTAGTTAATCTTCTTAGGTATCAGGTATGTTATTTTGGAGCCAACTAATGCAAAGGTCTAATGAAATAGTGTCTTGTACCTGCTAAGATGGCAGAGAGAATGGAAGAAGACTTGTAAATACTTCAGAGGATCATGCCCGTTGCTGGACTGGTAATCATTTAGCACACTATTCCATTGCCGTGTGCTCTCTCCCTTAGCATAGCAATTCTACTCCTAAATACCTACTTTAAACTCATACATAGACTCTAGAAGACATGGTAGACACTGTCCTTTTCAACTGCAAACCTTCAGGCCTATTCACAACACGATGAGTAAGCAAACCGGTATGGTCACAGAATGAAATACTCTAGGACCATGAGAATGAACCACATGGATAATTCAAAAAATACACCGTTGCACAGAGACATGCAAGATCCAGAAGGTTTGTCATTGAAAAACAGGAAAAGTAGGCAGCATATTCTTTAAAAGTCATTATATTAATGGTAAAGCTATTTTTTTTAAGGAGTGAAGAAATAAAAATAAAATTTTGACAGGGACATTTGTCTAGAGGAATGGGACAAGGAAGTGTATATGGGAGAGGATAGCCATTGGCTTATATTCCATTTCTCCATTCGGGTAGTGAGCTCATTGGTGCTCTGCATGCTAAATGAACATCTTCTGCGTGCCTTCCAATGTATTTGGTACCCTATGATAAAAGAATAATCATTTTCAAGCTCTCCTAGGCCTTACATAGCTCAACACCCTATTGGAAAGTTATCTTTTTCAAATGCTGACTGCTATAATAAAAAGCTAAATCCAAAAAGAAGTGTAGTCCCAGGCAGGGGCCAAAGAAGGTTTCGTGGTGGATGCCTTGAGAAAGGGTTGTGCTTTGCCAATGCATGCTCGTGAACTTCTCCAGAGGGTGTGAAGTGTCGCAGAGAGGGTAGAGCTTGTCAGCCTATAACATACCAAGAGGCTGGAAAGAAGTGGCACCCCAATTCACTTCCTGCTGAGTCCATTGATTATGTTTAGAATATTTTATGTCACTGTTCAACTAGCACACTTGGAAGGAGACCTGCTAGGGGTGATCACTGTTTAGAGGACGAGCCACCTACCCTCTGTGTCTTCTGATGGGAGCTTCCCCATACAGATTGGTACTGGGAGGAGAGTGGAGAGGAAGTGAAATGCACCGACCCCTTCCCTTTGTGTGCACTGCACACCTAGGAATCAAGGAGCCACCTTTGCACATGAACAGGAGGTCACATTGGTGATTTACTGGGACCAAACGTCAGGATCACTGGGAAAATTTCATCCTATTCAAGGGACAGAGGCCAGTGGTCTTCTTACCAGGGAACTGCTACACACTAGGTGTTCAAGTGAATTCCAGTAACCTAGAGGGCGGGAGCATGTGCTGAAAGGGGGGCTAGAATGACTGTGAGAAGGCTGAGGGGCCCACACAGGTATGCACTCAGCCTGGCCTAGAGATAAGCTAGCTCTCCCTGTGTAGAGCCTTCATCTCTGATGCAGTGTGACCTGACCCACATGCCCACTGCAGGAAGATTTCATAGTCAGTGAAAACTCACAAGCTTAAGACCTCTACTCAACAATATGCCTTTGGTGGTTTGGATAACTGTTTTAGTTTATTCTCATTTAAAGCACTCAGAACCATCGTGAGCCTGCTACACATTCACTGACATATACTCATAAGAAATTGCCTACTTCACCAAACCCAAGAGCTCTGGTTGTTTTTGTTTTGTTTTGGTTGGTTGGTTGGTTGGCTTGATTTTTGGTTATCTTATTTATTTACATTTCAATTGTTGTCCCCCTTCCCAGCCCCCCCCCCGAAAACCCTTATCACCTCTCCCCCTGCTTCAACGAGGGTGGTCCCCCACCCACTCACGCCTCACCATCCCAGATTCCCCTACTCTGGGGCACCGAGCCTCCACAGGACCAAGGGCCTCTTCTCCCACGGATGTTCGACAAGACCATCCTCTGCGACATATGGGTCCCTCCATGTGTGATTTAGTCCCCTGGGAGCTCAGGAGGGAAGGGTCTGGTTGGTTGATACTGTTGTTCTTCCTATCTTAAGCAAACAGAAAAACCTCCTCAGACACTTTCAGAACAAAATCTTGATCTTGTCTCTCTAGTTTCAAGTCATATGAGACTCACTTCTCACATCAAAAAGACAGCGTGAGGCCTTATCAGGTGAGTCAACCCGCCCTTTCCCTCACAGTCCAAGTACATATGAGTGTATATGAATTCTGGATTATCTCTTTTTACAACACCTTTGCAAAGTTCTGACAGTGTTAATTTCCAGATTAAAGCATGCAATTGACTGTGTAGCCATCATCAAGGAACCTTCCACCAGAGTCGGCATATGGGTAGATGGTAAGGCTTGGTTACTTTCTATTTGACACAACACAACACATTGATAATAATGGCAAACTCTGGAAACAATAGAGATACAAAAAGTATGGCAATCTGGAATTCTGGGAAGGTTACACATCCAAGCTAAAATCTGATAAAAATCTGAAGTACTTTCTAAGCAGGATCTGGCCAAAGGAAGACAGCTGAGCGAGAAGTACATTCTAGGCAGGAGAAACTTGGGCCTGACTCTCACACTGAAGGGCTGAGGATAAGTTCTGTATAGTGAAGGGCAGAGAAAGTAAGACCCGAAATTGAAATGGTCTAGCTACAGCAATATAGAGACTGTTTGCTCTTAAACATCTGGACAACCAGGAGTCATGATGTGATTGGTCCTTTCATTCGGAAGAATGAAGAAGTACTGTGGATGAGAGCTGTGGCAGGGGAGAATCCAGGAAGTACTGCAGTGATAACAATGACTAATGAGGAGATGGTCCTTAGGTTTTCCTCAGAACCTGACCACCAGCAGACAGGCAGCAAGTGCTTTTATTTTATTAGATTAGCTTCCTAGTACCTTGATCTAATATCCCGAGCAAACAGGCTTGGTATTCTAGTGTTTAAAATGCCACCGGTGTTATGAGCCTTTGGAATGCCTTTGAGGTACCTGACCACAGCAAAGAAGATGTAAACTTTGTATTGACAGACCATATATCACATGCTAATTATCTCCCAGAAATTATCTCATTTTAATCCATCACTACAACAACACTTCAGGTTGGCATTTTGCATGTAGAAGATGATGCTCTAAGTAGTTCATGTGGAAATTCATCCAATGAGATGCCATGCCAGAATTCAAATCCAACGGTTATTTAACTCGAAAACTATTCACAAATTCTGGGTATAAAGGAAACAGAAGTCACTGCAAAAACCACAGGGTCCTTGATCAAATGTCTCTTAGAACAGGATTTGCAGGGTGAGGCTAGTATGCAGAACGGGAGATCTCTGGCCTGGAAAGAGAGCCTGGGATCCCCATTTCATTTTTAACTACATATGCCAGACAACCATAATGAGTTGATACTGTCATAACATATTGCATAATTCCAGCTAGGCACACACAGCATCAGCTACTTCTGCTCACTTCTCACTCAGCCATAAATCAAAAAGATCAACTGTTTGGCGGATTACAGAGGGTGAAAAACTCGTTTGACTCTTAAATACCATCAAATATTGAAGAGTATCAAAAGGGGACAATGCCAGCTCCCATAATATATTTGCCTCCAAGTATGCTGGAACCAGACTCCAGCATCCCACATACTGATACATCTCTGCTCTGAAGCTCATTTGCATTCAGATCGTTCAAATACCCCTCGACCAATCTACCAGGATGAGTGTTCATCAACAAGCAGATGGCACATCATGAGCCTACGTTCTTAAAGCAAAGGCTAGCATGGCTCGTTCAAGAATGGGCTTTCCTTTCTTTAAGGTGAGAGATGATGCACAAATGAAGCATACCATGGTAAATAGGAACTGTGCTTACTCGCAGTCATGCACCAGAGCCATTAAGCCTTAAGGTCTTAAGGTACCAAGCAATGCATATGATAAATTTCTCAAAAACATCCCAGCCATAACATAGTTCTTACTGATTGCTCATTTACCCATAATGCATGCTGTCATAGCAAAGCCTGACAAATGACAGGGAAAGCTCAGGTTATTTTTTACACTGACTGCCAAGCCCCTCACCTCAGATTATTCATTTATTAGGGCAATCACTGAGGTCTGGGTACTTAATATTGTTTTCACCAAATATGAAAATGATCTACTTGCCTATTCTTTAGTTCCTCCTAGGGCAAGCCATTTATCATCAGCTCACGATAAATGACTGCTTCATTATAGCTATAATTTATGAGGTGTTAGAAGTAAAGGGCCACGCCTAGAGACTTAAACCTTTAATATGGATTAAAATAAGATAATCAATCAACCTAATACAAATTTTTCTCTCAGCATTATTTCTTGTTTTGAAATAGCTTCATAATTTGGGAGGGAGGGAGTTTTAAGCCACGCTGAATATCTAATTATCCAACAACATGCGCTTGCGTCTGAGGGAGTATGTAAATAAATATCTGGTGTGATACCACCAGACAAAGCAGAAATAGAGCAAATCCCCGGCTGTAGTCCCTGCTCTCCCTAGGGGTCAGATAGACTGGAGACCAAAGGGTTTGCAGGGCAGGTACAGACTGGAGCAGGGCTTTCTCTCCAATTTTCTCATTTCTCTGTAAAAAATACTGCTACTGCTTCGCCCTATTCTCTACAACAAAGAACTTACTCTGGGGAGACAAGTTATGTCCCAATAACATTTCAACAATTTTGCTTTCTTTTATGTCTGAAGCAGGGTTTCACAGCTCATAATTTGGATGAGAGCAGCTTCTTGCTGTGTCTGGGGAAGAAAAGATATTTCCCACTAAAATAGCATTATAGTCACCATTTTTTTTCCCTGATATGTATCTTGATTTTATAGTTATCAGGTGATTCTAGACCAAACCCTGTGCCTAAATAGTGTGTCATGTTCAAAACACTAACTTAAAGCTATTTGACCACTTGAATCAAAAGCTTGGAGGCTGGGCAGGATGTTCATAATTTAATGCTTTAAAGACTTAACCACCAGGGAGAAAATTACCACAGCAATTAACAAACCAGAAGCCCCAAACATTAAGATGCTCAGCAAACCAAGCTTCCTGAAACTGTGTTCCTTGCCGGTGAGACAAATGGGCTCTGGCTGCCTCCAGGCAAATCTTGAAAGATCCTTCCAGCAAGGCCAGTGACTGGAAACTGCTCAGCCTTGAAATTAGCATCTCGGGGAGAAAGCTTACACACACACACACACACACACACACACACACACACCCTGCCCCCCACAGCTCTGGACAAGAGCAGTTTACATCTCCAGGACAAAACAAGAGGGGGAAAATGACAAACCCAGAGACAGTGGAGAGACAGCTGGAATAGTCACACCGTGTTCCCTACAAAGAGCTTCCTATGCACATCTCAGAGACTGTGTGGCAGGCACAGACCCTGGGAAGGGCAGCCAACTTCCTCACCCAGGTACCTCAAAGGAGGAAAAGGGCTGGGATAAAGGCTCAGCACTGGGAACTGGGATCACATAACAGAAGAGGGGCCCTCACAAGCTCATATGGGGACAATGCAAAAGGTAAACTGTGACCTGCAGCTTCACACCTGACACACAGGGTATCACCACTTACTCTGTTTTCTTTTCTTTTCTTTCTTTCTTTCTTTCTTTCTCTTTCTTTCTTTCTTTCTTTCTTTCTTTCTTTCTTTCTTTCTTTCTTTCTTTCTTTCTTT
>NC_034593.1:25003192-25016235 GCF_900095145.1 Mus pahari
CACACACACACACACACACACACACACACACACACACCAACAAAATATTGTCTTAAACACAAATAAAAGGAACTCTATTTGTAAAAATTCATATGCAGACACCCCCAAATCTTTGGGTAGACTCCCAGGGATCAATTACACAAAGGTCAAAAGAATGTACACAAGAATATTTAATGACTACTACAAGTGTGTTTGTTTGTTTGGTTGGTTGGTTGTTTAACACCACAGTTGTCTCAAGGTTCTCATCCACTTAGGTTGTCAACTGAGACGAATTTCCTAGCTCAGTCCCATCCCGCTCCTACAAGGTTCAACACTGGGAACTGGGATCGCATAACAGTGAAGGAAAACCTTCTAGAGCTCACTGAACTGTATAATCCTCCACTCTATCCCATAGACTATATGTGAGATGAGTTCAGAGTATGGTACCACTGACAGCTATTGTGGATTTTGTTTCTACATTAAATACAGTGAGTACAGAGTACTGCCAAAGTGTTAATAATTAAATGCAAAATTCCAACTGTTGATGCATTTTTGCAGTGGATGTGAATGTTACTCTGGCTACAGACGTGGGCTGTCAGGTTGTGAAGCTTAAAGCCCCATCATTACCTCTTCGTTTTGAATAATAGCCATGAAGTATTAGTTTTCCCTATATCTGCCATCTGCCTCTCTGTTAATATGATGAAATGTTGAAGTAACTCTTAAGTCTTCAATAATTCATATATACTATATATAGTGTGTGTATCATCATATAATATATATATATATATATATATATATATATATATATATATATCCTTCAAGATGGACCTTTCTAATATCTATTCTTACAGTAATAAAATCTTAGGATAGACCAAACTCTCCAGTAATAAGATCAGTACCAGATGCTTGAGTGGCCACATGCCACCCACATCACGGTAGACTGTCAGAGCAACACCCCTCTCCTCAGAAGGCCAGTTTCTAAGGACAAAACTTTAATTACACCAGAAAACACAGAGCCTTTCTTCGGGTTCAGCTCATGAGAAAGGTGTTGGTAAGCTTGCTTCACGGAGCCACCATGGGCTAGGGCTGTAGTTATTAGTTCTCCTCCGCCGTGCCACTGAGGCTTTGTGAGGAGCCGGGGGTGAAGAGCACACTGATATTTCGCGTGTCCACGGAAAGGATCTGCCGCTTTATACAAAGCAGACACACATTTTGAGTGTCCAGGCCCTGTGCCCTGGCAGCTCACAGTTTATATCAAGGAAAATTCAGGGTGGACAGGTTTCCTCCAGGACATGGATGGTACTGGCCGCGAAATGGATCAGACACTCTTTCCACAAAATTGTGTGATGAAGAAGTGAGCAAGTGAGTCTGAAGATCATTCTCTCACAACTTTCTAAAAATTAGATTTGAGACGGACATGATGGTTTGGTTGGTACAGGTCTGGCCACCAAACCTGATGACCTCAATTGTATCCCCAGGCCCCATACAGAGGAGAGAGAGTCCTGAAAATTGTCTTCTGTCCTCCATACACAAACTGCTTGCATGTACCTACCTACACACACACACACATACACACTCAGAGACAGAGAGAAGTATAATGAAAATTATACTTAGATATTTTAGTTTCTCTCACATTTGAAAATAATATTTAAAAATAAAATTATTTTTAATAAGCCAGACAAGAAAAAAAGCATTAAGTGTATATTTGTATGGTTTTTCCTTGTCCCAATCATTTTCCCTAATTATGTTGTCCAGTTAAGCTGGCTTTCCATGGGATGCCTCTCAAATGCAAACACAGACATTTCACTGTAATATCCTGACACGAGTGGAAAGAGAAATAGTAACTTCGATGTAACTGCTAAGTTACCAATTAGCTTCTTAAAGAAATTGAAAGTCACGGAGAGACCCCAATACACAGAGGCGGTTAATTAATTAACATTAGATGTGATTAATAATGAGTCTCATTTAATAGCAAATATCTGCCTACAATGGCTACATGACAGAACAGAAAGCCTTCAGAGAGCAAGCAACTATATTTATCCTGATTGTGTTTGGGATTTTAACATGTTTTGTGCAGGCTGACAAATGGCCTATTAATTATCTAATGTTGTCTGACAACAACAGCTTGATAAAGATGTATGTTTTTGAATCACTGGATGGAAACTGCTGGAGAAGAGCCCCAGAGGGGCCTGGCTGTCCTAAAACTGGGCTCCAAGCCATGATGACAGGCAAGACAAAGCCCAATCTCCTACCACAGTCTTCCAGATAAAATATGGCTTGGCATTAGGGACTCTTTTTTTTTTTTTCTTTCAGAAAACTGCTTCTGCAATATCTGATTAGGAAAAGGAGGAGTGGGTCTTTACTAAATTGGGGTTAAGGCATAATCAATATCATATATGGAGTGACTGCCGTATTCTGCATAATCACAGGCACTTCGTATTATTAAGGAGTCTCTAACCCGTGGAAACATATGGCAGGACACTGCAGCTCTCTCTACTCTTTTTATTTAGAAGTTTATCTTCCAACCTGTTTGACAGCTGCTCCTAAGTGGTTTCACAGTGCCAAATTATTTTTATGATTGTTTGATGTTTTATTCTCCCATTTCAGTTAATGAGATAGGATCCCTCAATGGCCATAATTCAGGGCTGTCAGGACTAAAAAGCATGCTTGTGGCAAGAGAGCCTGATGGTAAATAAGGCTAAAAGCAATGGATAATAAAAAGAGAAGTCTCTTATCAGAGTCGCCTTCACAGTCCAAACTTGCTAGGGTCAGATCCTTCCTCTCTTTGTGTAGCTGCTGGATAGTCCCCACCTGGCATGGGGTATCTGTCCACCATGTCCCGTTAGCCATTTCAAGTCTACAAACAAATCTTCATGTCCTTGGGAAGAATCGTGAGGAATAGTATTAACTAAGAAATGTTAGAAGGTCTTTAACACGTTGAGCACTATAGTCTAATTAACGAGTTTGTGCATCGTTTATGGTACCAAGCGGGTAACCTGTCATATACTGCTAGAGAGAAATCGTTCAACAAATAACCTTTACAGGAGCCTTGAGAACAGCTTCATAATTGAAACCCCTGATGGTTTTGCTGGGGAACTTTTATTAAGCTTTGAGAGGTTTTTGTTCCCCTCCTTTTCCTCACCCTTAAGAGTTCATAGAAACTTGGGGTTGTAATGTAGCAGAAACTTTCAGAAAAGGAAGTCCTTAATTATATTTACAAAGATCTCAGTACTAACAAGGCCATTTCTGGTAATGAGCAAAGGTTAGTGGTTTGCCACAAAGCCGGGAGAGCCCCGTTTTGTTTGTTTTTACTTGTGTTGTTATTGTTACTGTAGACGGACTCCTTAAGAGTCTACCTCAGCACAGGATGTTTTCCCTATCTCAGAGTAAAGCTCACTGTCATTTTATTGTAACACATTCCTTAAAAAATATGATCAATTAAAAAAAAATTCAGAGGCCCTGCTAGACTGTGTCTGTAACATAAATTATTATTCCAAAGTTTAAAGCTTGGAAAAACTACTACTTTTCCACACGATATTTCTTCCTTCTTATTACACATTTAAAATAATGGACCTTCTTAGGCAGAAAATAGCATGGCAAAAGCTCAAATAATAGTAAGTCCCCATAACTAATTATAAAGCCTGGCATGCCCGTAGCAGAAGCAGTCCCCAGTGAGTCCCAAAGACCAAAGCTTTATACATAGTTAATGCTTGCTAGGAACCCCGGGTTTTCTCTCATGTCTAAGCTTCGGCCATTTTTCCTTTCTGACCGTCAGCCGCGTCTGCATGGCATCATCATTTCTGACCAAGTTTGACTGGCTACAGAGTTTCCAGGACATACGATCCAGGGCGCGACACGCGGACTGGATGTGGATGGAACAACTGCGTCACTGAAGAATGATGAGACGGAAAATCAATGCGTTTACTGTCATCCTAAGGTCAGCNCCAGAGGACTCAAGAAGGAAAACAACAGCTGAATATCAGGAAACCACGGAGAAGGTTTGCAGCTATTGTGAACAATTGCTGAAGAGATAGCTCTTAAAATAGTCCTGTATGGCCTTGAGTTTCCTTCCACAGCCAAATAAAGTATACAAAGATTCTGTCCTCCCCACCCACAAAACTGCATGTATCTCATTCGTCCTAAAGCACATCAGAGGGACATGTAATAGTTTCTACTACCAGGGATGCCACTTGAAGCAGGAGAAAACCTTAATAATTGAACCAATGGCTCCCATCAAAGGGATTTAGATAGAATTAGAAGCAAAGGCTTGGGAGGGTATAGGGGACTTTCGGGATAGCATTTGAAATGTAAATGAAGAAAATATCTAATAAAAAATTGAAAAAAAAGAAAAGAAGCAAAGGGTTGTAAACTGTCACCCCCGAGACGGTCCTATAGGCCATCACCTTAAGAACTAGAGGCATGTTTGCCAACTCCAAGAAGAGCGAACAAACCCAGTAGCAAGCATCTGGAGACCTTAGGTCACATGTCCTCACATGGGACATAGCCCTTTCTACTCCATCCTATGTATGGGGTCCAGGGATGCCCAAGCTTGAGGAAAGAGCTATTCCACATCACAATTACAGTTGCTGCTTTGTCCTTTGTGTCTGCCGCTGCTATTGACCTGACCCCCGGTAGACGTAGTCTCTACACATGTGCAAAAGGAAGCTGGCCAGCCCTATTCAGACCCTGCTCTATAACTGCTCAGCCTATGTGTAGTCTTCAGCCTGCAGGCATCTTTTCTTTCACAATCAGGATGCATCTTATCCTTTGCAACATGTCTATCATTTGGGTCGTCATTTAAAAGGGAGAGAATTTTACACTCCTAAGTTTTTGGGGTGTTGTGATTGCTGTTACTGCTGCTGGGGATGGTTTTGTTTCCTTGCCACCATATAAGGTCTGATAAGATGGGTTCAGTCTCTGGAAAGTTTAAAACCCAAAACCCACTGGAACTCTGAATAGATCACAAGCACTCAGATCATCTGGTTCCTGCTCCTGCTTTTAAGCAAATAAGCTGAAGTCCCACAATGCAGGACACGGAACTCTGAGGGATTTCAGTGACAGGGATCAATATCACCAAACGTGTTTGCAGTAAAAGCAGGTTTAGATCCCAGACTTCCTGGTTGCAGACCAAGGCAATTCATATGTGTGTGTGTGTGTGTGTGTGTGTGTGTGTGTGTGTGTGTGTGTGTGTATACACATATACATATACATACATACATTCCAAGTCAGGCACAGACTGGTTTTGAGGGGCTTGGTACCTGACTGGGAGGACGTGGAATGCTTTTGTAAACGACTATAATAGAAAAATAGCTGAAAAATTGTTCTTTCCATGAGAAAATAAAATATAAATGCCATGGACCTCAGAACGCTTTTCACTCCAGAGCTGGCCAAGAAGTGCTGCACTGCACTGGGAGGAGCCCCACCTGCTGAATGAAGCCCACACTTCAGCAAGCCCCACCCCATGATTCAAATCCTTGCTGAGGGAAGGATTTTCACCCAGCTTAAAATGCTTCCAATTGGCCCTTCCATAAACCGCAAGGCTAAACGGCTCTCTTGAATCCCATGCACCAGAAGTCATTGAAAATTTAACCAGTATTAGTATGTTAAACACAGTACTCAGTACGATTTTCCTCCAACCACAGGAGCAAGGTGTCTGCATATTCTCGTTTGGAGTGCACTTTCAATATGAGAGCTAGGGGTAGAACCAGGGGAAATCCTGGAGGCAGGCAGGTGTCCGGTGTGGGCAGGCCACTGGAAAAGAGTGCTAGCTAGAAAAGTCTGAGGTCTGAGGTCCTCTGGTCCCAGCAACCCAGTCCAGAACTCATCAGTACCCGTTACACTCCATCTCTCGCAGTTTCTCCAGGCTAACCTCCACAGCCAAAGCAGCACTGGCAAGGGCCTGACACGCACTTCACAGTGACATTCCTACCGCCAGGAGGGCAGAGGTCTCTGTGGGTTACAGGGCATACATGGGACACCCCCTCCAGAAGATAGTCCTGGGTGCTGAGGTAGTATGGAAGACTGCTTCTTCCTTAATCTAGAAGCTCCCCTGGCTTCGTCGTTAGCCACGATTGCTTGACTGGGCTCTCTGTTCAGAAGCTCAGCCAAAGGATTAAGAACTGGACCCAGGACAGGAAGACAACATGTTCAGGTAAATTAGCCCAGGATTTACTGGGAGAACAGCCACCCCTTTGGAATGTTCAGGGGAGGAGAGAACAACTTCACAGCTACTCGGCGGCTGCTGTTATCTGATCGCATCACACCAGTTGGTGTGTGTGCTGAGTGGCAAAATATCCCTAAGCAAATAGGAGACAAAATGAAGGCCCGGGTCCCCTCCCATGCTCTCACTCTGGCCTGGACCGAAAATGACACTGTCTCTGATGTCCTTGCTCAAATAATAAACGTTCCTCATCATGACTAAAAAAAAAAAAAAAAAAAAAAAATGTGTTCTCTGACAGGTGAAGAGCTCATACCTGTAATGCCATCAGCCCTCAGAGGCACCAAAGGAGGACTGGGGCTTGGTGGCTTGGATTTCCTTACTTTTCTCTTCTTTGGAAAGGAGCACGCATCCCCTTATTGTACGCCTCAGGCAGAGAAGCAAGATGTGCCCTGAGCAGGGTTTTTCAGGTGCTCCTCCTTCCAAGCAGTACAGAAGAAAACAGATGATACCACAAGTTTAATGCTAATTGATTTATTACCTGTCTAAGCAAATCCCCGCCCGCTCTGTAGCAGGCTCAGGACTTAAGGCAAATGATTTACAAGATAATGTTTGACTCTGGAAAAGGGTAATCAGATCCAGATCCAATGGATGATAGGATAATTGAGAATAAATAAAAGAGGATAAATTGCCATGTGCTAATGAGTTTACAGGCCCTAATGGGAAAGACATCCGTTTTAACACCCAGGTTATGAGCTATGAGCAAGACGTTTTCTTTTTCGCTCTGCCTTCGACTGCCTAAGATATAGTGCTGAAACAAACCAAGATTAATGGTATCCCACTCATTTACTTAACCACTCTTCATACCTCCAACAGTGCCTCGCTTTAAGCATATAGGACCGTGGGGTTCTGTGTTAAACATGCAGGACCCTGATGCTGACGTTTCAAAAGCAACTTTGATCCAAACACTTCCTGCCTGCTGGCAGGTGCCGCTTACCCCCACAGTGCCCAGATATAAATGTTCTGGGCACAAACCACTTGAGTAACAACTCTTCTGCCTCCCAGGTCCCAGGGGTCTGGGAGCTTGATGAGTTGACGCAGTTATCTTCAAGCCTTTTGGCCTCACGGAGAATATTCGGAAGCATTTATGCAACCCGGGTGCACTCACATTTGGAAATGGTTGCCTGAGCGGCAATCATACCTTGCCTCATGATTCATTTTTATATCTCACTCACCCGCCACCCACATCACCAGCAAGGGCCGGTGACACTTTATTGGTATTTTTGATTACTGCTATAGCCATCTAAATTTTTCACAGGATGTGGGACTCTGGTCCAAATGTAGCCATGCACCAGATGGCGGGTCCAGGCTACAAACCCATAAAGCAGTAGCCGGAGCAGGGTGATGAGGAGGAAATGAAGAGCAGAGGCACTTCCTGGGAGTCGGAGAACCTATTCCCTGGTAATGTTTCCACCAAATGAAGTTGAATATGATGAAGCGGGCAGCCTCAGCACGCCTGCGCCCCACAAAAAGGCAGCTCAAATGCCGAGTTTAGACATGTCTGAATGATGGCTTGATTTCCTCACACAGTCCACATCCAAAATGGCCATTTCTACCCGGATGGAGACGACTGCTTTTCCTAACATTTCCTATTTCCATGTTTGCTTGGGAAATCCGAGTCCTCAGATTCGAGTTTGCTGGTATAATCCCAGCCAAACGGACTCTGATTCACAGGAGTTCATTCTGTGTTACAGGTCCATCATAAAACAGAGCTGAATCGCCATTATTTTCTGCTGCTTTGTGGAGTGTGGTTCCAGGGTCTGATCTGTGGCTGACAGCTGGCTATTTCTAACGCTGGTAGAAATATTATGTACCTGCTTTGTTTTGGTTTCTCACAATAATAGAACTTTCCCGGTTCATGTTAGGGAGAAACCAGTAAAATGTTAAGCTTGAGGTACCTGTTTTACACTTCCCCAAGACAAGCTTTAGGGTAGTAACTATTGGCTGAGGATTTGGTTCAGTTGGTAGAGTGATTTGTCTAAGTGTACACAGGCCCTGTGTTCAGTTCTCATCACTATATATACTGCGCAAATCCAAAGACCAGCCTGGGTTACATGAAGCCTTATAACCCCCAACACCTCTCAAAAAATTTTAAAAATATTATATATATATATATATATATATATATATATATATATATATATAGTAGGTTTATATAGAAGTGGACATGCCTGAGAACCTGAAGTTCACCTTCTCCTACTCCATCCCCTGCCTCACACCAGACAGTCCCTCATTATGCAATTTTATTTATTAAAGCTTGACATAGAAAAATCTGCTCTTAGGTATATGAAGCCAGCCCTATTTGGTTGTATTTTCATAGTTTCTGAGTTATGCTGGTGGTAAGGCGTGTTCTATTCAGGTGAAATGTGAAGCTAAGCAAAACAGACGCCCCTGTGACTGGGTTCAACAGGAGCCCCCTTTTGTTCAACCATTTTGGCTGCGACAACACTATATTCTCCTTCCTCTAAGGATCCATTTTTTTTCCCTGTGATAAAGAAACGGGGACCCGATTTCTCAGGCAGATAAACTGAGCCTCAGAAGAGGCTGAGAAGTTTCTGAAGGTCATATAAGGAGCTAAAAGCTGGGCACCAGCCGTGGGATCTGTGACTCCCACATCCCCTTAGAGGATTCAAGACAATACTGACACCCTCCGTGAACTGGATCCAAAAACTGTAAAAGATAAGTTGTTTCCTTATATTGTTCAAAGAGGGGGAAAATGAATAGCTTTCCCACAGGGTGCAAACAAATGGTGAATAGGCCCTCTCCTCACCCTATAGAACTTCGTGTGAGAATTTGAATTCATAAAAGTCAGCCTGGCCTGCTGCCTAACTTACAGAACCCTTCAGAGCAGACCTATCTTTTGTCTAAGCACACATCAAGTCATGGTGAGCATTGGAGTACTGTTACCATCCCGGAGTTCAATGCCACCAACTCACAAAACAGAATGGGAAAGCTTAGCTGGCCTGTGCGGCGTCCTCAAGTAGTTTATAACAGAGGCAATTAGGTAAATTATGAGACAATCTATTTACATGAAGGTTCCAATTATTCTAGAAAGGTACTACAAGAACATGTTATCCAAAATACATTTATCACTTCACGGGGCAAGTGATGGTTTCTCCCCTCTCAAGGAGTCAGAGAGCTGGACCACTCGACACTGGCCTGGCAAGGCTAGACACCAGACCACTGCATGGACCTGGGTCTTGCCTGCAGCTGGACAAGGTCATGGAAGGGACTATTGCAATAGAAAAAAAAAATGTAGTCCTACGGGGTTGATAACCTTCAGGAAAGAGTGAGATACGCGGGGGTCCTGTGGCAGGGCCAGGTATCAGCTGGCCAAGGCTTTGCTGGAAAACAATCTTATCCTTTACCCGATGCCTTCCTTGCCTTCCTGCTCCTTCAGGTTGCAAACCCACAACCTTGAGGGCAAGATCCTGGAAAAGGCTGCTTTTCTACAACACACAGGGATTTTGACCACAGGATCTTCTCCCAAGAACCTGCCATGCTGATTCTAAATGCTACAGAACTGCTTGATTCTGCTCAAGTGGAAACTTTTCTCTCTCCCCATCTCAACCTTCTTATTTTCCTATTTTATCTACCACAGAAAGTTGATAAAGACCATAAGAAGAGTGTGGTGGTGGTGGGGTGGGGGCTCACACATACACACTCATACATGATACACTGGTGTGCATGTGGAGGTCGCAGGGCAGTCTTCAGCTATCATTCGTTTTTTGTTTTTCCTTAAACCTTGTTTTAAAAGAGTCTCTACACCACTGTGGAAGGGCAGGGTTAGCTGGCCCAAGACCTTCTGGAAATTGTCTCCATCTCCTGGTAAGGGCACTGAGTATTACAGATTCTTGGGGATCTGGGGATCAAACTCGTGCTGTCATGCTTGTATAACAAGTGCTTTTAGCTGCTGAGATATCTCCCCAGCCCTAAAGAGAGCAACTTCTGAACGGTACAACCAACTTCACAGGTTTTAATACATATCTGAAAAATACATAGCAGAAGGGCGAACTGGTCTACCTTTGGAAAAAAAAAATGGGATTACTGGAAATGAGGGCACATAAGCCAATGGCAGCTGCCTGCGGATGCAAACATTACCATTCCAAAGATTTATTGCTGGCGAGGCACTTCTTTATAGTAAGAAAGAAAGAATTTAAGCTCTTCTGTGAAAAACCAGAGGAGACACCTAATTCCAAATGCCGTCCAGAGTAATAGAAGGACTGGCGACTAAGTAAGTTGGTGTATGCCAGGCCTCTGACCCCATCTCAGTCACTCCTCACTCTATCATCTGGTCTGTTTTTACTCTCCAAATTCCATACCAAAGCACGTGAGTGGGTTGTCAATCTCCAGGTCATGATGGCCTTCCAAAAAGAAGGTCTCAGACACCTTCGAGTAGATTTGCCATGAATCCGAAGACTCAGTGAGAGACATATTTTACCCAGAGTGAAATCCCCCAGCCAGTGGAAGTGGCCAGTGGCACCAGGGTGAGCCTATCCCTTCAATCAACAGGTAATAGCTAACATGCAGCTTTTGAGCGCTGTGCAGAAACCATTTAGTTCCTGTGCCAAAACACGAAGCTGTTGATGAGCACGTTGCCCCCTGCTGACTGATGGGCTTCCCATCAGCAGCCAGATGTTTCTGCTTAGAGCCTCCTCCTCTCTAACCCCGCCAACAAGCAGGGGAGGGGAAACAAGGCCCAGAGTTTTAGACTAGGGGTTTCTGGACCTCCTGTCTTCAGTGTCTTCGACATTGCCTGGCACATGGGAAACGCTCTAGGTCTGTGTCTTCAGTTCACTTCAGTTCACTGACTTAGCTTACTTCCCTATTGACTTTGATAAAGAAAAGAAAAAAAAAATTAGACCTCAGTATATAGCTCAGTCATACACCCTGGGTTCAATTCCCAGCACAGAATAAAACAAGCATGGTAGTGCAAACCTATGACTCCAGTATTCAAAACATGGAAGCAGAAAGATCAGGAGTTCAAGGCATTCTTGGCTATGGAGTGAGCTTGAGGCCAACCTGAACTACATGAGACACCACTCAATGAAAAAAATAAGAAAAAAAGTTTATTTCCTGGTTGATTTTAATTATGCATTCTACATAAGAAAATCATTTTGGAAACAGTCTTAGGAGTTTGAAGTCTTGTTTCTTTCAATCAAAAAAACAGCTCCAATAAATAATATTGCTGCCATAATAGATTCCATGAAAGGAAAAATCCTCTATTTATGTAGCTATATGCCAAATACAAACCTAATTCTACATTCTAGACTTTAACAGAGGATTATTTTGAAAATGTCTTTTTGCAAAAACTAGAATTAGAATTACGTGTGTGTGTGTGTGTGTGTGTGTGTGTGTGTGTGTGTGTGTGTGTTTAAAAATATAGCCATAGTGGGATGCCTCAGTAGGTACTTGCCACCAACCCTGATTATCTGAGTTTTACCCAATAGGTCTACACTACAGAAAGAAAAAACATCTCTTGTACATTGTCATTTCACCCCATGTGCAAGCTTCTTGCAAAGACTAATATGTAATCGTTAAATTGGTTTTGGGATTTTTTGGGTTTTTTTTTTTTTCCCTGAGAAAATGTGTAGCAAAAAGGAGCTTGGCATCTGGTTCTGCTAAAAGCGTTAAATGAAATTTTAACAGGTGAGTGTCATCTCTGGATAAAGGCTAAAGTAAACAAATGAGCTACATTCTGCCTCCAGACACGTGGACTTCAGTCAATCTTTTAAAGAAAGAAAATAAGTAAACATGTTTTAAATTCTAAGAGTATCCCAGAAGGGGTTTAACTTTTTATTAAAATAACTTAGCTAGATTGGAAATTCTCTGTAAATTGCTCTGTTTAGATATGTCTGCAAATCACACTGCACATTTCAGCTTGCTGTGTCCACAACTGTCATTGGAGGTGGCATGTGAAAGAGCTTAATATTATGGCTCTACTTCCTTTTGCACGACAACTTGAGTCTTCACATTTTAATCTATATGACATAGAAATTTATTAGTAGAATTTAAAAGATGCAGTGTGAAATGCTGACTTCATTTGCCTTTTAATCTGCAACTAGCATATACCTTTGACCAGGGAAGCCCCACCCCCACCCCCCACCCCACCCCACCCCCACCCCCAGAACCTAAGAGGTTCCCATGAAGCTCACTCATAGACTCGGGGGAGGTGGGGACAGGAGAGAAGCCTTTGTCACCCTTGCTACCCTGCCTGCTAGAACAGTCTTGAGAGCAGAGCGCATGGATTTTGAGGCAGAACATTTAACAGAAATGCTTCTGTAACTATCAAAAGAGGGTACATGAACCTGCCCCACCCCCTTGCCTACAATCTTGTCCACTGTTTATTTAGAGTTTTGTTGACCTTTTCCAAGACAAATTATTTACCATACTGGGAATTTTTGTCTTGAAATATTCCAAAAAAGAAACCTTTCTATTAAAGTCTAGTATGTGAAAAATATTTACGTTTTGTCTGTATGTCTAAATGCAAAGCACCCTTTAAGACAGTCTTTCTAAGGGTGAGATTTGTTTCCAGTGAGATAGGAAGTAAAAGAATTTTTGTGACATTCTTAGGAATGTACTTTGTGTGGGAGTAAAGAGGGGAGCATCCATCCTCCATGGTGCGAGCATGGAGGTCTGAGGAGAGCTTTCAGAAACCATTTCTTTTTCCATCTTATGGGCCCTAGGGACGGCACCTTTACCTTCCAAACTGTTTCATCAGTCAAAGCAGAAGAAATGCTTATAGCACTTCCTGGTTGCCCAAAAGGGTCTCTCTGTCTCTGTCTCTCTCTCTGTCTCTGTCTCTGTCTCTCTCTCTCTCTCTCTCTCTCTCTCTCTCTCTCTCTCT
>NC_034593.1:25016325-25023825 GCF_900095145.1 Mus pahari
TGTGTGTGTGTGTGTGTGTCTCCCTCTCTCTTTTCCTTCCCTTTCCCTCCCTTATCCACCTTTCCCTCCCTCCCTCCTCTCTTTTTCTGTATTGTATGCACATATGTGCATATTGGGAGTGCACTCATGCATGTGTGTATGGAGGACAGAAGTTGACTTGAGTATTTTCTCCAACTTCTCTTTTAAGATGTATCTCTTAACTGTACCTGGAGCTTGCAGTTTGGCTAGGCAGAGAGGTCTGGGGATCTGTGCACTCCTCCCCTGGGAGCACTAACAGCATTGAGGTTCTGGGTGTATGTGAGCATGCCCAGCTTTTACTTGGGCTCTGGAGATCCAATCTCAGCTCTTCTTGCTGTGCTACAGGAAGTCATCTCTCCACTCAGTATCCTCCTCTTCTCCCCATTAGTTCAGGTTGATCTCAAACTCACTGTGTAGCTGTGGATGACCTTGAACTTCTGAGCCTAGAGAGTGCTGGGGTCATAGGTTTGTAGGACCACTTCTAGTTTTCTAAGGTGCTGGAGTCAAACCAGAGCCCTGTACATGCTAGGCAGGCAAGCCACTGACTGAGTTGCATCCTGCTCCCTCCAGGATTCCTAGAGGTGCAAGCATGTGAGCTCCACATCCTAAAGCGCCCTGCCTACTTGGATTTGTACCTGTTATTTCTCTGTTTTCCCTTGCCCTTACTATCTGTCGACACATCAGAACAGCATCGCACAGAGAGCCATGGATGTAAGTCTCCAAACAATGGAGATGCTGACGCTTAATTAGTCACTTACATCCCTGGGCTTCATGAGCACATGGGTTCTGTTATGGAATATTTTTTTTTTGTATACCAACTTCTTCCATGTAATGATGTTACCTGCTCCCAGCTTTTCCATCCCAGCTCCATGGTTATAGTCACCCATCTTTGTCTAGATTTAGAATGACGTAGCCACATTTTCTTTCTTCTGATGAGAAATGAAATCGAGCATTATTTTAGAAGTGATTCCTATCTCTTCTGTCTGCCCTGCCGTCACTACATCAGGGCTAGAGGACCAACATCCACTGGATTCGATATTTAAAATGGTGAAAGTGTACCAATCCAAGGTAGACATGAAGAATACCTTCCAGGTAACTCTTAAGAACAAGTGTGAGTACAGTTAAAACCATTGTCTCGTGTATTTCAAACCAGCTACAAACAAGGCTGTGGGGTGAGCACAGCACACACAAAGTGAAGGTAAGCGTGAACTGGTAGAGGAGCTAAATTATCCCAGCTGAATTATTGCACAATATGTAAATATTAAACATTATACCTATTAAATATGATAAAGGTTTTCTTTAAAACTTTCATAATAAATACCAATATTAGAATCCAAAGAAAAGAAATAAAACATTGCTAATGTACCTGCCAATGTTTCTTTCTACTTACATATTTTTACTCTGTTTTAGTTATCACTGATGTTTAAAATTCTTACCCTCTCCCCCCCCCAAAAAAAATCCTTGTTTAAGGTAAATAGCCTAAAATCTGGACCCAGACTGGCTGAGTTTTAATTCCATCTATGCCATTAATAAGCTGTGTGCCCTCCAGTGGCTATGTAACCTCACTGTGCCTTAGCTTCATTTGTAAAACTGGGACAATAATATCTATCTCCTAGTTTTGTTATGAAGATTAAATGGGTCATTATATACAAAGTGCTCAAAATACTACCTCCCATATAATAAGCTTGCTATAAGTACTTTTAATATAAATTAAATGAAATGAAAGCCTTAGAGGCATTCATTGATTAGGTTCTATTTGGCCAAGGCCAGATAAATGGTGACCACTTTGCTTGCCTTAAATTATCATCAAAATGTGATCTCTCCCATTTTACACTGATTTTTTCTCTGTGTGTTGACATCCATTTTAACATAATGACATCATTTCATCTCGCGTTGGCCCCAGCTGTTAACAGTGCTATTGAACACTTGGTTCGGGTTCATTTATCTTTCACGTTTTAATATGGCTTGCTCAATGTAGGGAAATCCTCCTGATGGGCTAACCAATCTTATTTTTAGAAAATTCAGCTTTTGAGACAAGTGATTACTTCCAAGACTACTCATAAAAATTACAAGCTCAATTACAGCTCACACAGTGTTTTACATGGCTTCCTCCTTCGCTCGTTCACAGGCGGCGTCTCACTCTTGGGTTTCAGCTCACAGAATTTGGAATCTAAGCTCTGCACTTTCTCAGCTCTTCATCTGAGTAACAGTCTCTACCCTGAGATGAAAAACCCAGTTCTGGGACTAGCAACTCGTACCCACATAAACATGTGGGGCTACTCTGATTTTTTTTTTTTTTTGAGACTGTCTTATGTTTTATGCAGCCCAAGTTCTCATGGAGCTTCCCACACAGCCAAGGGTGACTTTGAACCTCTCATCTTCCTGCCTTTCCTTCTCCAGTGCTGACGCACGCACGCACGCACGCACACAGTGCCGCCTAGTTTATGAGATGCTGGGATATGATGAGCACACCCACCAGCTAGTTAAATCCCCAACATTACTTTGGCTTTGAAGCTGTGTTTTGTCACTACCTAAAGACTTGTAATATAACACATTCAGGCTGGGGGTTATAAACATTGGACTGGAATAGCCGCCCGTCAAGATTCCTGGATTGGAAATCCTGCCCATGACAGGCAAGTTCCAAATCCAAACACCTGGTACCCGGATGCCAAATCGGCTTCCAGCTGAATCGTGCCAGTGCAGACACTGACACATAAGAAGCGGGTCCCCCTCAGAGAAGCCTGGGTGCACACCTCTGACCCTTAGCTGGGGTGCTCAAACGTCCATCTGCAATGAGGAGTCCCAGCGAAGGCTCTGTGCTGTGCTTGGCTGCATTTCTATCTGAGTGCCAACAGGAAGATAAATGAAAGACTGGCTCACTGGAGTACTGGTGGTTTGGGGGCTATTGATTTTTGGTCCATTCTCTTTAAAAGTGAGATCTAAAAAGTTGACAGAGGGTCATTAATTTCATCATATACTTGTCGTCTCATCCATAACCAATCCAGGCTCTGAGTGCGCTTGTCACTCCGGGTTTGCACTTTATTTGTTTAGGGTTTTCTTGGCGATTCCATTCTTGACTTTTCCCCCCCCCTCCCCTTTGACTCCAGCCTCTTTAAATAAAGAAAGAAGGATGCTGGTTTGTGACTTTTCCCCCCCGAAATGGATTTGGGAATGAGGAAATTACAGATATAAATATATAAACGCAGACCAGAATGGCGGGAACCAATATTCCCAAGCAGGCTCTGCCAGCTGCCTTCTTTCCTTGCTTTGAGAAAGGGGTGGGGGGGGGGGGGGGGGGGCTTAAAAAAAAAAAAAAGGCACATGGATGGCTGATAGCTGCTCTCATGGGAGGGTGAGGAGGGGGATGAAGCTCGGGCTAGAGGATGGGATGAGAAGCAAGTGGTAAGCGGGGGGGGGGGGGGGGGGGAGAGAGCTCTTTATAGCATTCATCAATTCTAATTATTCAATTAGCCCCCAATTGAATAAACACTTAACCAAGGTGAGCTAGTGGTCTTGTTTGCAGGAAATATTAAAATCCAAGTCCCAACATTCCTTTAAGAAAAGCTGTGCCTTCTTTAAAATTTCTGCTGAAAGTATAAAACTGGTTAATATTGATGAGCTGTAGTGGAGTTTCTTTGGCGATAAGTTCCATTCAGGTCTTCAAGCCGGCATCAAGGAAACCTCTCGACAGTATGGTTTTATTGTCGCTATGATGGTGGCTTTATTGTTTGTTGGGCTTTGTTTTTCTAACAGGGAAAGGGGAGTTTGTCAGCCTCCATAATTATTATTGAAATAACCATCAAATAAAATCTTTAAGGCTGGTTGAATATTCAATGAGCTGTGTAGATCTGGAGCTTGGGAACAATGGCATGGGTGGGGAATGGAAGGCTGAGAACAGAGCAGGGAGTTTTAGATAATTGTCCACCAGCTGTCCCATAGATAGCTCTGTCCTGCCTGGCTCAGACTGTCCATGCTAGGCTATCTGCTCTGAAACCTGGAGCGAAGGCAGGAATGAGGAAAGCAAAGGAAAATGTGATTGAGTTCACAGGCCAAGGCAAGGAAATCCAGTATTAATAATCTCACAACCTGCCACTAAATCTCGACTTTATAGGTGAAGCACTACATTTCTATTTGAAAGTGTGTTTTTATACACCCTTGAGTACCCAACTCGTTAAACTACCGAGAGGGCTCTACATGGCTTAGAAGTTAATCCTTCAAATGGCTAACAATTGAATGCCTCAGCTGTTTGTAGTTTCCTACTGCCGGCTAATTTCATTTCTGTTTCATATGTTCACTGGTAAGTTTTCATTGTTCGCTGACACAGAGGTTGTAAGTCTAGTTAATTTGGTTAAAATGAGGCTGAGAATGTTTGGTTTCCTGGCAGCTACAAGACTCCGGGGAACTTGGAGTCACATTCCCCACACCCCAAAGAAACTCAGTGGGGAAAATGAGGTGACCCAGCATGGGGTCAGCCTTCACCCTGGAGCAGGGAGCTAAACAAACACCCAGAAGTGTGTTCCAGCTTATAAGGAAGGCATTTGGGGCACTGTCATAGCACACATGCCAGACTTTTTTCTGGCCAATCCATCTCACTTCTTTTTCTTTCGTTTTATTTTTGCTCAGAGTTACTAAAGTTCCGTCGAAGGTCAACAGTCTTTGTGTACTTCTTAGGGAAATATCCGGTGATGAGGATGGTTAGGAAGATTACGATGGTGGTGAGGATAGCAATATCAGTTGTGGTGGTAGTATTGGTGATGACAATGGTGGTACAGGTGTTGGTGGTCATGACAATGGCGGTACAGGTGGTGTTGGTGATGACAATGGAGGTGCAGGTGGTGGTGATGGTGACAATGGCAGTACAGGCGGTGTTGAGGCAGAGTATGATGGTAGTAGTGATGACAATGGTGATATAGGTGGTGGTGGTGGTGACAATGGTGGTACATGTGGTGACCATGAGGTTAATGGGTGCGACAGTGACTGGGGTGATGGTGACACTTATTTTGCACTACATTACCTCAGAGGATGTTGGAACATATCCCCTTGGCATAAGTGCCATCTTCCTCTACTTCCCCTGTGCCTCCTCTAGGCCTCCTTCTGGCAGATCTAAAGCACAAATCGCCTTCCCATTCATTTATTCTCTTTCCTTCTTCACCAGGGACCTCTTGCCTGCTCCTTCATGGATACCACTAGGTCATGGGTATCACTAGGCCATGTCATCTTTGCTAATGTTCTCTCCATGCACACACATATACTTAGTTCTTCATAGCATTGATCAGGGTAGTAATTAAATAACAATGTAAGAATATCTCATCTCTATTAGCATGTAATCTCTCCGTAGTCTAGGACCACCTTCCCCTGTTATAGGATCTAGCTGTGGTCTGAATGACTGAATCTATTCCACATACAGCTTTCCCAAAAGGAAAAAAAAAAAATGGGATAGAAAGTATTTTCTTGGGATTCAAAGATATCTCCAATGAACAAAAAGCACTTTTCCTGTGAGCAAATGCCACAGGCAATGAAAGATCATATTAGCAGTCCTCACTACATCTGTTTCTGACACATTCAGTGGTCCCTTGGGAGGGACCTATCAGATGATGATGGCTCCAATCCTCATCACACAACAATGGACACCTCCAGCTCCAGCTCCTGGCCTTTCTTCTGTCACCACGCCTCCTAAACAAATAGCAGCCAAAGACTCTGAATTCGGACCTCCTTTGTGTTCCATTAATCACGAACTTAGGTAAACTCAGAAAACATTTGTAGGACAAAATAAAGCTCTGTTCAAGTGATTACTGTTCTTGCAGTAGCAGTGGACCCAGGGTTAGCCCGTTATGATTTCAGCTGGACACTGCAGGGGAAGGAGCCCCCAGGTACTTCTGGGTCATAGAAAAAATCATGGAGCTCAGTGGGGATCCTTGGGAGGAGACCATGAGCCCTAAAGACCAAGGAAGGTCCTCAAGAAAAGACAGCATTGTGCTCCCAGAAAAATAAATGCAAGCACTGAGCTCTGAGCAGTATAGCACCCAGCCAGGAGGGGAATAAGAGAAAGGCTCTATCTAGGCATGTTAGTATCCAAGTGGTGCCCCTACTCTACAATGTGGTCTCTTCATGTAAATAGAACTGCCCAAACCCCCAACAAATGAGCTATGAATAACTCAAAATCAAAGCCTGCCCCTCACACCCAGGAAGCACGAGTTAGCATGTAGATGTTCCACTGAAGTTTATTATCTTTCTGCAAACTCAGTCATGTAACAGACTGACACTGTGGATTCTGGGGCTCTGACGTGCCCTTTCCCGATACTCGGAAGCCCTCTCTGCTTCCCTCCCCAGCCATCCCCCCCTGCATTCAGAGACACAAACATCTCCCCCTCAAAACTCATTCATTTTAGAGTTTGGAAAATATGAAGTAGACAAAGTGGGTTATTTTTCACACTTAGAAGAATTTTACACGTTCTGTTTTGACTTTCTCACGCAGCTGAGAAGAGATTAATATAACTTACTTTCTCTATTAACTGCCTTCACACAGTGCCATGCAGATGGTACCCTATCAGGATGAATAAAGCAGAAAAGCATCCTCAACACTCACCCCATGCTAAATGTGTGGCCACCACACGTGAAACGCCCAGTGGTGACTGAAGAGAAGGCTCAGACGTTAAGAGCGCCTTCTGCTCCGCCAGAAGACTGGAGTTCAATTCCCACCATTCATAGCACACAGCTCACACCTGCCTGTAACTCCAGGTCCAGATGGGTCTGACACTTCTGGCTTCTACAGCCACCTGCACTCTACAAATATCAACACACACACACACACACACACACACACACACACACACACACACTTAAAATAATAAAAATAACTTTGAAACAGAAATTCCCAATGGGTAGCCTCCCCACAAAAGTGGTATGATATGAAATTTACCAGTAAAAGAAATTCTAAATCAGTTGCTGAATTGTTCCCATCCCCAAAATGCACTCTGATATTCAAAGGAAAAAGTTGCTCTTCAAACTAAAAATACTAATAATGAAAGAGCCAATTGCATCGTTCCGTTATGTGGGATTTGGGAGTTGGAATTATGCTAGTCTTTGGAGAAACGGAGACCCCCTTTTTCAAGTTAGAAAATGCACTTCTGGTTAGAAAGCAAATCACAGACGGTTCCTTACAACTTCCTCAAGTTGGAGCTATAAAAAAGAAAAAAAAAAAAAAAAAAGACTTTGAGAACAAATAATAAAGGTCCTAAAATACGACAACCCCACACTGAAGTATGAAATCTAGGAAGCCCTTATTTTAACATTTGCAGCGAGTACAAAGATTTGGATTTAGATTTATGGGAGAGAGGAAACCCAGGGCTTTCTGGTGACAGTGAAAACCACAGTCTGATCACCGGAGGGCCTCGGGACCAACTACAGATTTATTCCTGTAATATCCCAGGCCTTCCTGCCGAGGCTCAGTGCTGGCAGAGTAACAACTCACACCCACCGGGT
>NC_034593.1:25028825-25041056 GCF_900095145.1 Mus pahari
ACCATTTCATTTCCTTACAGGAAAGTAATTCTTGTGACTGAAGGACCATGTAAACAGGCAGAATTCAGCCCACAGGACGGTCTCTGTGACTGTACCCGTCTCACCATCCTTTAGGCTATGTACCGTTTCATAACCGCCCATTTTAGAGGACATCTCTTTCTTCATGCCTACTAATACCCCTGTGTAAAGTTCCAGAATTTCCGGCAGCTTACTTTTGCCACAGGCTAAGTACCCACCACAACTCTAAGAATACTACCCAGTTTAAAAAACAAACAAAACAAAACTGAATCTTACCAACATGAAAATTCTCATGAGCATCTCATAAACATCCTAAATTCCAAAAGCTTAACTGGCCAAAGCAACACTGGTCTCCCCTGGTTCTCTATGTTGTGTGATGTTGTGTGATATACTTGGGTTCTCTACGTTGTGTGATATACTTGATACATTTGAATATGTGACTAAGAACCATGCGAAAGAGGGGATGTTGGTTCTAGGCTAAGCCACTTTCCTTCTCTTGAATATACACATACTCCAGTGTCACTCATATATGAGCCACGCCTATGTAAGAATGATGTGTGTATGCATCACCCCAGGTCCGAGGACCACTTTATAATCCAGAGCACACAAGTTGACCACACACACAGTCAGTACCTAAGAATGTTGAGCACTCTGGAACTAGACAATCTCAGAATGTTCTGCTGATGCAGTCACCAATTCCTTTCTTTACAAATTCTATTTGTTGACTACATGGTTTGTGCCAGGTGAAGAGCTGGATGTGAGGACCCAGAAACAACCTGACCTAGTCACATCATTCTTGCTGCTATTTCACCCGGAAAGACAGGCATTGGTCAAGATCTAGCAATATAAATTATTCCTCATAATTAAGTCAATGGGAAGAATAAATTCTGGGAGATTTCCACATGCTGGGGAGTCTGCATACACACTCTGGTGTCAGTCTTTACCTTTTACCTAATTGAGATAGGACCTCTTATTCACTGATGTACACATTAGGATAACTGACCTGCACACTTCGTTCTCCCTCTGTCTCTACTATCCATTTCCTGGTATGGCAGCTCTGAGATTACAGATGTGTATATTAGTGAGTCTGGCTTTTAAGTGGGTTCTGGGAATCTTAACTCAGGTCAACAGGATTATGTAAGCCACTGGAGAAATTCTCAATCAGTAGTTCTAACCTGAGCCAGGCTCTGAGGCAAAAATGTACCTATTATAAAGTAATGTAAGAAGAACAATGTGAAGTAGGTATTTGCCAAATACAGAGAGGAATGTGTAAGAGCCTGTCTACATGAGTCAGGGGTGGGAGGAGAAAGGAGGAGGCGGGAGAATGCAGAGCAAGTATTTCAAACTGATGTCGTAAACAAATTTCAGGAAGTTTGGGTACCAGAGGAATGAATGGCATCACCTGTGGCCAGAGCATGGAGCACAGACCAGGGGAAGAGTAACAAGTAGAGGAAGGCAGAGCCCATTCACATAAGGCCCAAAGATCTCCCTTGAGCCATGGTCTACACGCGTGACTAGAAAAAGTACTCCAAGTACAAGCAAGCAGAAATTGCCCCGTGGGTCTGAGCAGTTAGAGTGGTTTGAATAGTGCCTTTTCTTCTGACTTTCTCTTGCCTCAGAAGAAGGGTCTGTCTTATTCTACCCATGTTTTGTTTTCTTTCGTTTGTTTGTTGTTTTGTTTTCTTCTGAGAAGGCAAGTGTCTCACCTTTTCCGCTTTAATTGGAAAAGGAATATCCATCATATACATTATGACCCGCTCCATCTTGCTTTCTACCCCAAACTGCTCATCTCCACCTGCTAATGGATCTTGCTCCCATCATTCTATATTCCCAAGGGACAGTGGCATGCCCTGGGGAGCAACGAAGAGCCTTTATTGCAGGTGCTTACAAACTGCCTGGTGTGGTCCAGTCTGGCCCTACCTTTGTCTCCTCTTCCTGCCTGCCCTCAGTGTGGCCTCACTTCCAGTTCACTATGCTGCTCTTGCCTGTCATTCCCTTCCACTTCTCCTCTGGTCAGTCACATGCACACGCCACTACCCTCCCTTCAGCCAGCCCCAGCCCGAGGCCATGTTGCCTGGTGACAGCCCTGCCTGGTGACCAGAAACACCTATAGTTCTTGTTCTTCAAAACGGAGATAAATGAGATGTTACTTCTAGGACACATACAGGAAGTCTCCTGGGAGCCTTCTCTTAAAGATTAAGGTGTGTGTGTGTGTGTGTGTGTGTGTGTGTGTGTGTGTGTGTGTGCGTGTGTTTATTTACTGCCTTTGTCTGCAGAATGTCAATGGCAAATACATGAAAAGACTCACCTTTCTGGATTTATTACGGGGGTTATTAAATGTTTCTTTTTGTTACTGTTTTTTATCTGTTTTTTCTTTTATTTTTGCTACTTTCATTAACAGCACATGACACATTTTCAAAGGACCTTCTGTATTTCATGTTAACATGGAAGGGAAACTACATTTCTTAATAACCAAGGCAAATAATTAAATTTCATGAAAATAAATGCTCTAAATGCACAAAAAGCAAAGCATTACCTCAGAATCACACACACACACACACACACACACACACACACACACACACACACATATACACGATTAAAGAATAAGTAGAGAACCTGAATACAAACCTACTAATATGTAGACTGTTTGTGGATATTACCCAGCTCCGTATATCTTGGCATGCAGTGCTATATTGGCTTTTATAAACAATTCTGGAATTGGTATTAAATAAGAACCCTGAAAACTTTCCACGGTGTCTAGAATGCAGATATATACCTCATTTGGCATGTTTGTGGGTATATTGTGTCCCTGGCCACCAGTTTCCTGGGCACCTTTCCATAACTTTCTGGACATTGTCCTCTGTAAGGTAACCTTGTACATAAAGGCAGTATGAATATTACGGCAACAAACGCCATGCAGTAAGGCACAAGCTCCTCTATATTCACATGGAGAAGACTTCCCCAAGTATAAATAATCCCTCTGCCATCATCTCTTAAGAGTCTACCTCAGGTTAGATTGCTGCTGGGGGCAGGTGGCTTTCATTTGTTCTTTCTGTTACTGTTTTGAGCATGGGAAGAGAAACTGAGCACACAGTCCTATGATTACGTTCCTAATTGACCATTTCTAGACTAAAGGAAATATGCCACCTCTTTGCAGGAGAGCCAACCTTGACACTTCATGCACGTATGCCGGGGAGGGCTCTCTTAACACTTACCGTTCCCGTGGAGTTAGTTTCTCTTACCTCCACTGCGCTTTACCAAAACAAATAAGAAACAGGGGTCCAAACCTCTTAGCCTGTACTGTTCCCAGGTGGATGGGCAACGTGCCGAGTTCTCAGGAAGAAACTAAGCTGCACTGGGGGCTTTGATGGCACCTTTCCTCTGGGGTGGACCTTGACTGACTCTCTCCTGTCTTAGCTGTAATGTAACACTAGCATTTGCAGAGAGTACAGTATTGGCTGTCTCCTTGGCAGTTCATATTATTACAAAGCATCAGTTGAACCAAACCAAACCAAAATAAAAAAAAAAAATCTTGCATTAATCTACATTGAACAGTTCTAGATTTTTTTAATGTATGAATAATGCTATGACAGTTTACATGTTTTAGTTCCCAATACCCAATATATTTGAATTGATAGGACTTTTAAATCTACAGCCAAGAATCAGGGACTTGCCAATATTTCTAATGGAAGACTCCGAAAGTACATAACAATACACATATTGACTTCTTGTTTCAATAAGTATCAAGATTAATTGTCCCTGTAAAGGTAAATAAATATTGACAAAGGTTTTACTTTGGTCCATATTTTCTACTTTGGTCAATAAGTCGTGGTTTTCACCTCAACTGAAGTCAATATCAGATGACTATTAACTCATGCTATGCTGAAACTACAGCTTAACATATAGAATGTAGATTTTTAGACCAATTTGTCCTCAAGCAAATACTGGAAATGAGGAAAATCCCAGTCACTTCATATGTCTAATGGAAATGAAAATGTGCCAATAGAAACATGTATATAATCGAATCTGTGTTATTCCATTGTGTAAATATGTCTAATAAAAAGTAATTGGTTTTATCTCACAGTTTGGAAATGTGCTTTCTAGTTTGAAGCCCATTTTGTAGTTACTGGTAAATTTTGAGTGTATAAAGTTCAAATGGAGGTATGAAGAAGAAAAAGTAGAGGAGAAAGAGGAACAAAAGAAAGGAGGAAAGGAAGACAAGGAAGAAAGAAGGGACTCAAGGAAGAAACTGAGAGAGGGGAAGACAAGAAGTAAATAAACAACAAAGGAGAAGAGCGCAACAAGAAATCAGAGGAAAGCACACTATCAAACTAGCTGTGTGCTCTCGTAGCTTTCAGTGAAGGATATCTATCTGCAAGATTTCTCTCCACTTCCAAAGTTACTTCTCCCAAATTCCATTGACTTCAACATCATGAGTAGTCTAGTTTTTCCATTCAAGATCTAAAATGCACAAGGCAATTAATTTCCATAACTCAAGGAAAACTCAGAGCTAATTTTTTACACATTGAATTTTAAAAAGCTCATTGAAGTTTCCAGAGATTGAGATCTTCCACTAAACTTGAAAAGAATTAAATATTTCAGGGAACTGCTCATCGACACTAGACATCGAGAAGCACATCAAGAGTTATTGATCTTTGTAGCGTGCCAGACCACATACACTTGACGTCAAGCAAGCACCATCTAAGACAGCCAATATTAGCTATTTGATACTACCCAGGGATGACTTTGCCCATTAACAAGGCTTCAAGATCACATTCCTGAAACACTGCATTTCTCATCTTTATTGTTGTTCTTCAAATCAAAACAAGGTTTAAAATATCTCTTTGCCTTGCAAATGTTGGTGTTTGCCAGAACTTTTCTGATGAGTGTTTAACTGCTCTCTCTATGGTCAACGAAAGATTGTTAAATACCAACGTACACACCGTGTGAACCACTGCCTGAGATTTTCAATCCCTTGCTTAACTATTTATGAATCAAAAGTAACTGACAGTGATGTAGAGCAGATTACACCAAAATATCTCTAGAAATCTCTAGAATGCTCTCAAATCACTACAAGAATTTAAGTTGTACAAAGAAATTGGAGACGGCTCTCATGTGGGGTCTTACATTTAGAAATAGGAAGCCAGAGCAAAGAAAAAGATAGTTCACTGTATCTCAGGCAAATAAGAAGCCATGCCTTCTCACTTTGCTAGAAGGGCAGTGTGATTAAAAATACTTCCTCATTACCCTGCAAAGGTGTGTTTGGCAACAAAACTGACTATTTTAGACAACTTGTCAATCCTTCCATAGATACGAGTTTAAATATTCTAGAATACATACCTATTTTTGGTTGTGTGTAATCATGAGTTGGGTACCACAAATGAGTGCAATTGAGTCTGAAGGTCAGAGGACAGCATCAGATCCCCTGACACTACAGAGGACGTTAGAAACCATACTTGGATATCATACAACAGCAGTATACACTCCCAACTGCTTTCTGAACCCATCATTGACTATTTTTGACTGGTAAATAATACAATATTTTTAAGTAACACAAAATTCTTCCTTCAAATGTATACTTACCATGCCTGAAATGCTGCCAAATTTAGTATGGTCTGTGATATAGAAATATGAACAGTTCATGACTAAAACATGTTAAACTTTCTGAAATACCTGTTGTTCTTCAAAGACAAACCAACAACATCTTTAAAAGGAAAATACCATTGAACCTGAACAGGAAACCATGTCTCCAAGTGCCTAAACTGAGTCTCAAATTACAGTAAAGGAAGACAAAGGTGTAGCTGGATGCTTCTCAGCTAGCATGAATGGGGCCATGGGCAAAATCCCCAGCTACCACTAAAAAATAAAACTAGTGTAACTTTGCAAAGCACAGGAAATCGATTAATTATGAAGGGCTCCATGGGATTGGGCCATGGCCTATCACAGAACTATTGATTTTTCAATCTACAAGTGACATGTCAGAGCAGGAGCTAGAGCTTCTGAGTGGCTAGAGTTAGTTTTACTGCCTTATCCAGGGTTAATCATCTTTGACAAAGATTGGTCCATAACCTGAGGGAAGTGAAAGATAAGTCCATCCTGGGTACTAATGAACTGTTGAAAGTTTACTGGCTGGGTGGGGACTTGGGGGAGGCACTGTTTACTTGTGTTCTATTATGTGGAAAGGAAAAGAGAGCACCTTGATAAAATAGCTGATCTGGGTTGTAAAAGACAAAGAGCTACTGCCTAGCTGTTGGATTTGGAAGAGAGAATAAGAAAACACATTCTAAGTGCAAAAGTGAAACTGGGCTGAACTCCCAGACTGCAGACTACAGCGGATAACTGTCCAACAGCAGCAGTCCCCATGTGAGCTGGTACCAGTCCTCAGACGAAGTTTGTGAAAATGAGCTTACAGGCAGGCCACAGTTATGAAACACCCGGGAAAGTTTTCAGAGACCATAACAGTCACAAGTAACTCCAGGGTTAGACATAATCTCATGATATGTCAAAACATAGCAAACAATACATGCAAACCTAAACAAGCCTTCACGTCCTCAATATCTTATAGAATAATCTTAATGAAGATGGCAAAATATTGACTTAATAATAAAAATGTAGAGTAAGGACTCAAAACCAAAAGGGGGAAAAAAAGTATTTTTAAAGAACCAAACAGAACGTAATAATTTCAAAAGTATGCCTCTTACAGGGAAACATCTAGAAATGAGCTAATACCCACAACAAAAGGAAATGACTTGAGAGAAAGTTCTAGAAAAACATTAGTACACAGCTATAATAAATCAACAGCACCACCCTCAATAACACAGAAGCTTTAAAAATATAGTGGCATTGTCAGCCTGCTTAGAGGAAGTAACTAGCGGCCTTTAATTGTGTGGTTTACAAAGCTGGTTTTGAAGGATGGGTATTAAATAAAGCCATTTTGAGACAGACAAAGACAAAGAAACTTTCCTACTCAAAGATGGCTAAAAGAACGCCGAGGAAGAGACTAGAATAAAAAAAAAAAGATGAGAAAATAAATGAGTAAGCAATATGCATCAATCTAAGGGATAATTATTAACACTAACAACCATGATTGCTTTACAAGGTTAAAGACTTAAATAATAATTATCATGTAAAGTTAGAATGTCACAACTGATTTGATGCACACTATAGCATACATGGGGTCTGGAAAGAGAAAACATTATTTAGTGTAAGACCTTTGTGAGCAGGTAAAATGAACACTTATGAGTACTTGCTAAAAGAACACAAATAGAATGGGATAGAGGGAAAAGTTAAAAATACAGAGTCTTGAGCTTAGAGAGAGCTCATCGTTTAAGAACGAGCACTGCCCTTGCAGAAGAGCCAAGCTCAGCTCCCAGCACCCACATCCACTGTAACACCTACCCACAGGTACATAATTCAAACTGCAAAAACATCTTTAAAAAACATTCAATCTTAACAGACACAGGAAAGATGCAAGAATACTGCAGTTGCCTAATCTAGGATCAGTTGAGTCCAAGGGTTAGAGACTATCCTGGATAACGTAAGGAGAGAGGGAGAGAGGAAGAAAGATGGAGAGGGGAGAGGATTAATGAGCCGAGAGGAAAGAAATAAAATAAACAAAAAGCAGAGAAAATATAGGTATAAAATGAAATAAATGTATCCAAATTCTTAATCACAATAGCTATAAATAGAAGCGTATACAAGGCTACATCTAAAAATCAAAAATCTAACAAGTATGGAAATGTCACACTGTGTCATACAGACATGGACTATATATATATATATATATATATATATATATATATATATATATATGTGTGTGTGTGTGTGTGTGTGTATGCATGTAATCAAATATATGATCAAATGGCACCTAATTATTAAACAAAGCCCTTGAAGTGGCGACCGAGAAGGGGAAATGGCATACCACTATCCATTGTCCAGTGTACAGGAGAGAAGAAGAAATGGCTACAGATACTTTGGAAAATCTAGCTCAAAACAAATGTAACCATGAAGCACAGTAAGATGAAACTATAACAAAATTTACATAATTATAAATTTCAGAATGTTTTAAGTACTATGTAATTATAAAAATTGTAAACTACATCTTATGGAAAAAATAAATACAAAAACTCAGAATGAAGTTAGTCAACAGTAAAGAAAATGTATAGCTATTGGTGTATATATTAGAAGTAAACCAAATGAAAGTGAATGAGTTCATTTTAAATATTTAGAAAGAGATAAACCAGAAATAAATAAATAGACCAGAAATAAATCTACAAGATGGATACATAAAATTTTGCACTCAAATTAATCAAAATAGACATGATAAAAAAAAATCACCCAAAATTTAAAGAACAACAACAAACGATACAAGGAAAGGCTTTTTCATTAAAGAATAAAGATGCAGAGAAAGCTTCCCAGTGCTTAGCAGGAAGTGAAGAATCTGATATGCCAACACGTTTGAAAAACTAGACAAAATGAGTAATTTCACACACAAAAAATAAAAAAATAAAAAAGGATAGGCTTGAGTGCACTATTTGAAAAGTTGACTGTGTAGCTGATTCTCCAAGTATTCTAGTACATGGGACAAGTTCTGAACAGAGCCTTGTGTGCCTGCCACACCCTCCAACAGAAACCACCCAGAGAACAGTGACAGCATCACGTGTCCAACCACACTTAGTCACAATGGAACAGGATCTTCTGGGACACTTGACAGCTGATCGTAAAACTCATACGAAAGAACAATTGACTAGAACAGTCAGAGGAAGAGATGTGTTCCACCCACAGCCAGATTTATCCTAAAGAGGTAGGAGCAATGGTTAAAAAGGGTGGGTGACATCAGAAGAAAGAAATAGACCAACCAGCCAGAAAGGAGAACCCGGAAATAGCCTAGTGGTTGGTATGAACTGTCATGTGAACTGCCGTGAGTAAGATGGTGGTGATGTCACTAATCAGTGTGCAGAGGAGGAACTGTTTTATAAATCAAGCCAAGAATAATGGAGGTGAAGAGACTGGATGGCTATCCAGTTCCAAACACAAAAGAGAGCCTCCTATCGCTATTAAACACAAGTATGTAAAGCTGATGGAATTGATTTTTTAACAAAGAAAACATTTCATATTCGTCAACAACTCTTCCTAAAAAGAAAAGTTACAAATACACGTGAAACATAAGACTGTAAATTTATTTAAGGGATATTGATAGATTTGATGACATCAAAAATAGACATTCCTGGTAACCATAGGTCATTGCAAGACAAGAGAGAAACAAGGTCCCAGCCGAGGAGAAAACTGTGCGGTGTGCGGAAAAGGAAGAGCATCAAATATAACTTGAACAGTGTTCCTGCAAAGGATGTGAACACGGCCTCTGTGAAGTGAACGAGGCCTACATGGCCACTGAACATGAAGCAATGCTCAGCTTAAAGCAAGAAAGTCAAAACAAGGCCTTGAACATTCTTGACAGCACAGGAAATGCAAGTTACAAAGATTAACCAAGGGCACACACCAATCCCGCTCTACAGATATCTCTCACAATAGAAAAAGCATCATAACACAGAATAATACTTCCTAAGTGGAGAAAAAGCCTTTGAATAAAATCAGTTTATCCTCATGGACACCCACGTTCTAACTTTGCCTCAAAACAGCAAAAGAAAATCTCCCAGCAGACTAAGGGGAAACCTGCTTTGGGAACACTCTGAGCACAGAGTTACCAGCCAGCGGCCGGATTCCCAGCACAACTGTGGTAACAAACATGGAGTGCCTCGAGGGAACTCAGGAGCTTGTGACAGAGCTTCATTTTCTGTGCTACACCTTCCCGTTTCACTGACTAATGGGAATTGGGCTGCTGGAGCCCAGTGCATACCTGGGTCAGCCTGGGAAAGCCTGTTTTGCAAGTTCAGGAAGTAATAATTCCATCCATTTGCCTATATCTTACCTTTCTCACTTTTGTTTAACTTGGTAAAACATGCCCAGAGCACCTTTAAATAGTAGAAAAATAATGTAATTTGGGACTGGTATCTTTAAAGTTTAGTCTATTTTGTTCTTTAATCATCCAACTATTGTACAGTAAGACCGTCTTTGGTTTTTCCCCAGTGTAGGCATGCATTTGGTTTCCGGGCATCGGTGACAAGACCCCAGCCACTGTGAGGAACAGCTTGACAGCATGAGTTAATGCAGAGTGGAAAGTTGATGGCCAAGAGACTGCTTGCATGCTGCAGCAGTCATGGGAGAGGAAGCCAGAAAGAAGAAACTGGGTCTTCGAGGAAAGCAAACCTCAGCCTTGTCAATCAATCCAGGGGCAGGAAGATTCAAGCCAATGGTATGTCAGCAAAGCCTGCTGAACAAATGGGCCACTTCTCCATTCGCTACTGTATCCAGTTCCAAAGCCATTATTAAAGATAGTTTAGCCGAAGTCAGGGCTTGACATCCACCAAGAACTGTTCTGGAATTTCTATCCTGAATCAGTCATAAAACAAAACAAACAACTCTATCTCCCATGTATTCTTAATCTAAGTGAGAAATGATTATCTGTCATTAAAAATCACAAAATAATATAAAACATCATCAGACATATTTAATAACATTGTCATCTAAGACTATCTATCTTGCCCATAGTGTTGGGTGGAGGAGTGCCAAAGTTTTCCCAGTATAATCACTGCCTATCTCTTTCTTCTTATTTAGATACAAAAGAAAAGCTGCAGCCTGATCAAGCATCGAAACTACGCCATAGTAACTGTAACATTTTCTTTGCTCCCAACTTCCTACTCATTGAGAGAAATGGTTAAGCCTTGGTTGGGTCACTGGTTCCTAGGCCCTGAGACTCAGACACAAAACTGACAGCTACAAGGTATGATGTGCTCCATTCTTTGGCCAGGTTACACACTTCCTAAAATCTGATTTTAAATATGTAGGTGATATCATGCCACGGTGTTAGTTACTCTTCTCATCTTTAAACTGAATAAGAGAATTTTAATCTCTTACGAAATACAAAAGGTCAGTCTTGGTTCCCAAGATCTCACACCAATCTCAAACTCCCAAAACCTGGTGATACCCCACCTTCTACTTTCAGTATTCTCTGACATGGTTTTCTCTTTCTTTCTTTCTTTATATATATATATGCTGGCTAACTCAAGCGCCTTGGATGAAACATGATTTAATCTGCAGCAGCATCGGACAGCGCACATCAGGAATTCAAGTAGTGCTGACATTCTATGAATAGGGAAATGGGAAGGCGTTAAAGGAGGCTTGACAGCAAGGAAGAAAGGCAAGTTTCACCTTCAGCTATTGATAACAAGATAAAGACCGGCAGGAGAGAGCCTCCTCAAATGTGACAGAACAGGGCCAGAAGGGAAGGAACCATAGAGAGACTAGCCAGCATACACTTTGAGACACAAGATGAATGTGTTCTACCCTGACAGTAACATGTGGTTAAATTAATCAAAGTCCCAATAGCCATGAAGGGTGGGAGAGAATACGGATTTATGCAGCCATCATCAGTGATGGTTGGTGTGAAATTGAAGCAGGATCGGGGGTGGGAGGAGCTTTGGCATGAGGTGTTAGGACTACCAGCAGTTTCAGGCTAAGTGGGTGTGACCGGAGACTCCACTCTTCTCTGGTGCTGGCCTTGGGTTTTATTTCTACTCTTTTAAAGTGGCTTAGCCCCAATTTTTATTACCCAAAGATAATATATAATCTGGGGTGCTTTTACTCCTATAATTTCAAAAGAATGATTTCTAAGGGCAGAAGTTTTCAAAGTATATCTAAAATTAACAGATTGGGAGCTGGAGAGTCAGCTCAGTAGGTCAGTAGGTAGGTGCTTGTGGCCATGTGAGCATGAGGAACAGAGTTCAGATCTTTACCACCTACGTAAGAAGGTGATGTCACAAATTCTATCCATTGAGGGGATCTAATGTGGCCATCATCCTCAAGGAATCCCACTGAGACAAAATGGCTCTCAGGAGGTGACATGGCCACATTGTCCAAAGAGAATACAAGCATCAGGGAAGTCCTATCACACACCACTGCAGTCGTCCAATTTGTTCCTCCGTCTTCATGAACTAAAAGCACAACCCTTTTAAAGCAGTTACACTACAGAGTTGGTAGACAATAGTGATATGTCCCAAAGCACCAGTCCTATAAATGCTCCCTCTGTGGGGACTGACACATCTCATCCCTCCAAGCCCCCAATTGAGCATCACTGGCTGGTGGGAAGATGGC
>NC_034593.1:25042379-25078252 GCF_900095145.1 Mus pahari
TCTTTCTTGATAAGTTCATCTGCACAGTACACGCCTTTCACCTTCACCATCTTAATTAAAACTCAACAGTATAGACAGGAAAGAGAGAGGACAATCTTTAAGATGGTGGCAAGGAGGCTCAGGGGTAGACTCCAGTCTCGAGACACAGCTAAATTAAGCTTTTCCCATTGCACGTTAGTTGCTTTTCTCCTAAGAGGTAGATTTCAGAGACACTTGGTCACCATGCTTCTCTTAATAGTCCTTCACACAGTTGAGGACAGTTATTAAGTCACCTCTAAGCCTTCTCAATACCAGTAATCCTGACTCCGTTCATCCCTCTTCATCAGCACCGTTTTCCAACCCGTTAATCATTTTCATTACTCTCCCCTGGACCCTGTCCAAGTTCTCCACGTATCTTTAAGCTTCTGTGAATTATGTGACCGGTTTATAGCTTCGATAAGCCTGGATTGTGGAAAAGGTGGAATCTCATCATAACACACTATAAATGTGCACGGAAGGAGGGGTCGGGGTGAAGGAGCAGTTTGACTGTATGGGAACTGTCAAAGCAAATGTGACATAAGACTTAAGCATCTATTCTTTTATAACTATGCTTAAATACACCACATCCTAACATTCGGAGCTAATATTTGACTCTGTACTCTACCTCTACACCGTTTAAGTGCCAGTCTGAGCCTGGTTCTTTCAGGTAAAGGAAAGGAGAGACTGTTTTCAAAGGTTGGTCATTTCGTGTGCAGAAATAGCTTTCTCTAATTTTAAAAAAAAATCTTATTATTATGTGTGTGCTTGTGTACATGCTGTTGGGGGGGGGGAGCCACTCAGGCCACAGTGTGTGTGTAGAGATACAAAGCCAGTTCTGTGGAGTTGGTTGTCTCCTTCCACACTTATATCCTTCCAAGGATTAGACTCACATTACCAGGTTTGCCTAGCAAGAACCTCTATTCACAGATCCACCTTGCCAGCTCTGAATAGAAATAGCTTTTCAATTGAAAAACAAAACAAAACAAAACAAAACAACTATAGTATGTACCTATGAGAAAGAGACTAGACCAGTAGTTCTCAAACTGTGTGGGTCATGACCTCTTTGGAGTCAACAGACTCTTTCACAGGAGTCACCTAAACCATTGGAATATTTATATATTTATATTATGATTCATAGCAGTAACAAAATTACAGTTATGAGGTAGCCATGAAACTAATTTTATGGTTGGGGTAACCACAACTTGAGGAAATGTTTTAAGGGGTCACAGTATGAGGAAGGTTGGAAACCATGAGACTAGACTATGCCTGTTACATCTCCAGCATCACTACTGTTCATTAACAGCGAATGCCAATTGTCAGCTTATGAAGATCTAGAGTTACCTCAGAGACAAACTTCTGATCGTATCCTTCAGGAAACTTCTAGACTGGGTTAAGTGAGATAGGAAGACCCACCCTAATGTGGGTGACACCATTTGACAGGCTGGGTCCTAACTGAATAAACAGGAGAGAGTCAGGTGAGCCCCACCATCCATCCCATCGCTCTCTGCTTCCTGATGGAGGTGCAGTATGGCCAGCTGCCTCAAGCTCCTCCCACCATGACGCTCCCACGGTCATAGGCTATACTCTTAAACTGTAATTTGGTTGGACGTTGTGTCACAATTATTAAAAAGTAACTTGCACATGGCCAAGCCTTAACACATGCTAGTTTAGAGGTGTTTGAGTTTTCTTTCTATGGCCATACTACCCTGAGTGTGCCTGACTCCACCTAATTTCAGAAGCTAAGCAGAGGTGGATCTGGTCACTACCTGGATGGAGGAGATAACCAGTTTTTAGGATATTAGCCAGGCCACATTTAGGGAAGATAGCATAGCAATGAAAGGCATTTGTTCCAGCCACTTAAGTTAGAAGCTGTCAGCTATTTGGGTCTTCTCTCCTCTCAAGAGATAACAATCTGCATTACAGAACCAATGCCAGGGTCTAGTGAAGAACAAAACTCACACAGTATAAGACTACCAAGGACCCACTGACTCTAACTGCAATCCTTGAACTTGAAGAGTAAATATGGACCCTCGGGCCTATTCTCAGAAGTGAATTTGGGATTTAGGCGCCTCCTCAAGCAAGCTACAGACAAGAGTAGGAAACTGGAACAAAGAAAACACACGGGCAGCAGACCTCACTACAGTGGCCTCAGCAACAGTTAACTTGGTACTATGCACAACTAGTTGCCTCTGTGAACCTTGAAGGGTTCATGATGAGAGATACCAAGCCCATCTTTAGAAATGCATTCCATGTCAGAACTGAGCGCAGATATGGAAATTATTAATAATATCACCCCTTGGCTTAGGCTTTCGTGTAAAAACACTTGTAATATCTGTGGTATCAAAGAGAAAGTTCCTCGAATTTTCTAAAACTCAATCATTCTTATTTACAAAGTGCCTTGTCCATATTCATTTGCGGTGGGATAAGCTGTCAAATTCATGTGTTTCTTGCAGGAAGCCCATTCACTTGCTTCCTTAAGGCAGGGCTGCTCTTCATGAAGGTTATCGGCAGGCAAGCTGCTACTCTGGTCTCCTGTGCCAGGCACTCTTCCTGACTGGTCATTTCCCCTCTAGCTGGAGATAACCTCAGAATGACTCAGAATTCTTTCATCCACATCTGATCCCATCTTCACCATAAAGCCTTTCCCTGGACGGGGACCGAAGCCCAACATCCGTGTTCATTCCCAGATCCCAAGCTGACTTTTGGTTGAACTAGTGTGGAAAATCTAAATCATGTGATCATCAAAAGGAGAGCCCCAGCTTGCCCTGACTCCATTGTCTAAGCCAAGAGGAATGAGTACTTAACAGATGTTGATGAGTATTGAAAACTCATCTTTGAGACATTCATAAAAGAGGCAAAGAGGTCATAAAACACAATTATGCAGAGGCCTTAAGAAGGATTTTCTCCTCCATTCACTCCAACTTTTCATCTGTTTCTTCTAGCCTTTTCACCAATATTCTCCCTGAAGAGCCATCTATACGCCCTCAGCATGTTAAGATGGACATGCACTCTAGACCTTAGTCCCTGGCAGTCTAAGTTTACCCTAACACTCACTGTGTCATGCCTCCCTTCCCACTGTCCGTACTTGACTCTCTACTACTTCGCACACACTGGCAGAAAACAGCTCTTGCTGACTGCTCAGTTGCCTTATTGTCCCTTTGACTCCCAGTGCCACAGCCCATCCAGTTCGGTATCTTTTCTCCCAATGCTGCTTCCTCAACAGTCCACCAGCTCTTTAGTTCTCAGGCTCTTTGCTTCTACAGTTCATCCTGGATTTTCTTTCCAAATGAAACACAGTTCTCAGGGCATCTCTTCTCATTTCAGGTCCCACAGTAAGCCTAAATAAAATCTATATAAAATCTACCTGCTTATGAAACGAATACACTCAAAAAATTCCACATGTAGATTTTTTTGACTGATTTCTTGTATGTATGACCCCAAATATTCAGAGGAAGAAAATTTCCTTTCCAGCTTCTAAACAGAGAGAGAATCACCTCTGCCTATATTTTATAAGATTTGGTGACAACAAACAACTGCTAGAGAATCACACAGGGAGAAAGAAGAATTTCATATTTATAATGAACTCTTTTAAGTTTGTGTATAAAAAGATTTACTGTAAAAGACAGTGAATAAGGGAGCAAAGAAGGAGACAGAAAGAGGAATAACTAAGAAATCTGATAAGAAATACTTTTAAATGATGTTAAATTCTCAAGAAAGAATGGCGAATTATCAAACAAGTCAAAAATCTAGACACAGAAAATGATGAAATGAATTGTTTTCTAATTTAAGCAATGTACAATGCAGATAGAGCTGAAAGAAAATCAGGGAACTAGATAAATGTGAATAAATCAAAATATAAAGAAGTGGATTGAAATAAAGAAGCAATGGTGCATAGGATTTGTTTGTAGAGATGAACAATTGAGTGTGCATGTATACGCATGTGCTATAATTGAGAAGAGAAGTGGTATTTGAAGACATGATTGCTAATTTGTTTACAAAATTAAAAAGGGACAAAGAAAGATACTTAATTTTATAAAAATTAAAATTGAACTGTTTCTGAAAGATATGTGAAAAAATGAACATCAACCAGGAAAAGGTAAAGAGAAAAGAGGGACAGAGATGAGATGAGACAGATAGACAGACAGACACCTCAGGAGAACATGATAGCATAGCTAAAGTATTAATCACCTTAAAAGAAGTAAGACTAAAACTTTGGAAAGCAATGAAGACATAAAAATGCTACAAAGCTGTGCCTCTGATACAGGGAAAGCATGAACACTAGCTAAAAATCTTTTCTGTTAGACAATCCACAGATTATAATGTGTCTTGGGGTAAGCACTCAAGGAAAAGGGAGTATACCATCCTGGGACACGAAAATGTTCCTCAGTTCTCTTGCCATGATCTTCTAGCCTCTCTTTCTATACCCTGGAAGTGATTTTTCAAAATCCCATCACAATCCTATTTTTTAAAAACAACTGCGGTTGATGGGTGCCTAGCCATCATCATCAGAGAGGCCTCCTCCAGCAAATGATGGAAACAGATGCAGAGACCTACAGCCAACATTAGGGAGCTCAGGGAAGCCCAGCTCCTCCACCCCAAATCCTGCTGCAGGAGGAGGAATGAAAGGATTGTGATTGTACAAGGCAGAAGGGTTGAGGACACCAGGAGACCATGGACCACAGAATCAAATAAGCAGGGTCTTTAGGGGCTCACAGAGACTGAAGGGCAACCACGGAACCTGCATGGGTCTGCTCTACGTCCTCTGCATACATGTTATGGTTGTTTAGTTTGGGGGAATGTAGGATTGCTAACAGCAGGAGTTGGGGTGTCTCTGATTCTCTCGCTTGCTCATGGGACCCTTTTCCTTCTACTGAGTTGCCTTGTCCAGCCTTGATATGAGTGTCTGTGCCTAGTTGTATTGTATCCTGCTATGCTGTGTTTGGTTGATATATCTGAAAGACCTGCTCTTTTCTGAAGGAAAATTGAGGAGGAGTTGATCTGGGGGAAAGGGGAGGTTGGGGACTACTGGGAGGAGCGGAGGGAGGAGAAACTGCAGTTGGATGTATTGTATGAGAGAAAAATAAAGAAAAAGAAAAATGTAAAAATAAAATAAAACAGCTATGAAAATACTGTAGAATTTTCCAGCCAGACAGAACTGCATTTAATCAATAATATTTTGTAGTTTTATAAATATTTAATAATGCAATAGTAGGATAAGGTAATAAGGTTTAAAACGACTGAGTGGATAAAAAATATTAGGAGGGCTGAGGTACAGTGGTTGATAAAGGGTTTGCTACACAGTCACTAGGATCTGAGTTCGAACCTTATACCCACATAAAAGTTAGGTGAGATGGTACATGTCTGTAATCCTACTGCTGGGGTGTAGAGGGAGACGCTGAAGCTCAGTGGCCAGCCTTCCCAGATGAAGGGATGAAACTCAGCTTCAATGTGAGAATTTGTTTCAAACTTAAATGTAAACAGTGACAGAAAGAACACTTGATGTCTATCTACCTCAGGGCTCCACATGCATGCACATGTTGGGGACACTCATACAAATATGCACACATATACCACACATTGAAAAGCCATTTTTAGAAAAATGTGTGTAAAACTGTTGTTAAAATTATATATTTATAAATGATACATATACTTCTTTTAATAACTATTACAGATATACACACATATATATAAGAATCTATCATTGAATGGTGCTAGAAAATTATGCCTGAATATGAAACTAGCCCAGCTGTAACATTCACAATGGAAGCTATCAGTATAATTTACCCAGTTATTGCATGACAATGATGAAACAGTCCATCTTTTCTTCTTAATCATTTTCATAAAATTTGAATTCTTAATTAATTACAAAACCATTAATTAATTTGTACAAATTACAAATAAACTATAGATGAAATCTGCTCTTATCTGAACAGATAAAACTATTTTAAAAGTAAATTCAGAAATAGATGAATTCAGCATTGAAATATAAGTATACCTCCAAATAGAAACTTGTTTCTTAGTAACATGATCCTTTTAAAACATTTAGTTTAAACAGATGGTATTATTAGTATTGCTTTATCAGACAGAAACAAATCTCCGAAGTTGCTAACATTTTCTGCATTAATCCATCTCAAAAGGCTTACATTTCTAGTCTGTTATATAATTTTTAAGGATTTCAAAAATCCAGTGGGAATTTTTCCAATATCAAAGTAGTTTTAAAATATTAGACACCACATTTAATTATTCACCTACATGAGTAATATGATGCTATATGACACAGTGCTTATAAAAAACAGATCTGATTCTAGTTATATAAATTAATCTCTTCAACTCACATATCAAAATTCTAGTGGGACTGAATAGAATTTCTAATAGTTCAATAAAGATCAATTTATTCTTGGTTGAAAAAGAAAAATTAGTTATATTTGATCATCTTCCAGACTGTCATCCACTCAACGCATCATCAGGAATGTACCTAATCTCTAAGTATCTATACTTCCAGGCCCACCAAGCATCAATACAAATGTGTGTCAAGGAGGAAATACTGGAGATATATTCTTTTTCTGACTATAATCATGAATACTCAAGAATAGATACTAGGTCTCTATGAGTCTGTGTTGGTCTACATAAGCACACATACCTGAACTAAGCACATGACTTCACAGAGCACCTCACTCTGCAGGACTCTGTAGTTTATGAACATGAAAAGACTCCTTGTTTCTTGCATCTCATCCAAAGTTCAGAGACTAGACATAAGGATTTTAAAAGGAGAGGCTACCTAATCTCCTAATTCTTGAAGGACATTGTATGCTCAAGATACAATAATATTGCACTTGATTTTTTGATACTCCCAACTAATAAAAGCAGAGGGCTAGAGGCATGACTTTGTGATGGCCACATATACGCTTGAAGGCCTCAGCTGGATCTCTTGCAAGGGAAGGGAGAGTAAAAGTGAGAAAGATATGGGAAGAGGGGAGAGAGAAAGAGATGAAAGGAAGGGTGAGTGGAAGGCAGAAAAATGGAGAGAAGGACGACAGAGGAGGTAAAGAAGTGGTCAGGTCAGTAAGGTGGCTTTGCAGGTAAACGCACTTGCTGCCAAGGCTGACAACCCAAATTTGACCCCTGGGACCAAAGGTATGGAAGGAGAGAACCAGCTCTCCGAAGTTGTCCTCTGACACTTGTGCCATGGTATTCACACATACACACACAAACACACACAAATAAATAGATTAGATGGGAGAGAGAGGCCTAAAAGTTAAAAAAAAAAAAAATAGGAAGGGGAGGAGGTGGAGGGGAAAAGAGATGGAAGAGGAGAAGTAGAGAACAGAACTCTGGAAAAATCCATGTCTGTAAGAGCCTGTAGAGGACTTGTCTGAATGATGGAGACAGAGCAGCCTGAGAGCCTCAGCTGCCAAGTCCTCTTACTACCCCTAGCTCAGCCAGTCTGTTGTCCATAACAGAACAATGCATCCTCAGGCAACTGACCCTAGCTCAGCCAGTCTGTTGTCCATAACAGAACAACGCATCCTCAGGCAACTGACCCTAGCTCAGCCAGTCTGTTGTCCATAACAGAACAACGCATCCTCAGGCAACTCACAAGACTTTTAATGAGGAAGTTGGCCATTTACCAACTCTCATTATCCAAATCTAACCAACCCCCTGAAAATTACTCATTTGTGATGTACACTTTAATTTTTTTCTAATACTTAACTAGAGAATGAATTGGAGATTTTCAGTAGGAAACTATAATTCTATTTAGATAATTAGTTGATAATTATGCTTCAGGAAAAAGAGACCCTGAAATAACTGCATAGTGGAATGGCCAAATCAACCACTTACAAGCCAAAGGTTACATCCACTGATTATCTACAAGTAATAGCAGATAGCAGTGCCACTCGGGGCATCAGACTTGCCTTAGCGTTCCTCATCTATCATGTGATGTGATAGTCACCAATTGTGGGAAAAGCAGCATTATTTATGATCCTCATTGTAGCTAGCATCCATTGTTCTCATGTAGCCCATGGCCTACTTCCTTTTCCTAAACTGTTCTAATTTCCTTTGAGGGTTTTTGCCTATTACTCACAGGACATGGACAAAGGAGACAGACAGTCAAAGCCCATCCTTTCCCTATCTGTAGGCACGCTAGAGAAAGCAGGCCAATCACTAGCAATTTGACCTTATACAGAAGAACAGTATTTAGAAGGTTTCATTTTGGTAGATATTCAGATCAGCTTGTTCCTGCAACCAGTCTGGTGTCCCCAAATTCTTAGAAATACCAAATTTGACTCATCCTCCCCCCCCAGCCCCCACCCCCCCCATTCCCCCACCCCCGTCTCCAAGTCTGGTCCTCTAGCCTTCCACCCTGGACTTCCTGTCCTGTTCCAGTGAATTTTTTTTCTTTTGCTTAATTTAGCCTAGAGCTGAAACCAGAGAACCCTGAAGCATCATTTTCCTATAAAATGCAGAAATACTCAACAATTTCTCAGGGATGCTCAACAAGAAAGAGGGTGGTGATCTCAAGACCTCCCATCCGGCCTGCATCCCAGTCACAATGCCAATGAGGGTGCTTACATCATACTTTGCATGAAAGGAGTTTGATTTTCCTAATGATGAAAGTGTTTTTACAGTTTCATATCCTAGAAGTAATTTCTCTTTAGGAAAAAAAAAAAAAAAAAAGTATGGATACGTGTGCCTACAGATCTGGGTGAGCCATAGCTGCTTGCCCTAGCATTCTTTCATACCGGTTTTGTTCTATAGTTGTCTGAGTCAGGATCTTACACTGTACCCAAAAGGCTCTTGAACTGATTATGTAGCACAGGCTAGTGTGTAGCCTGCAATCAGCCTACCTCAGCCTCCTTGTTTGCTGAGATTACAGATGTACACCACCACATCTAGCCAGATATTTTCAAGATTTTTTATAAAGAAAAATACACTTACACTTACTTCCAATACACCTATTACTGACTGTTCTTTTTTTTTTATTTTCAAATACTTCTGAGTTGGGATTTTTAGATGTGTGTGTGTGTGTGTGTGTGTGTGTGTGTGTGTATGTATGTGTGTGTGTGTTTTGCTTGCATGTACGTATATGCACTCTATATGTGCCTGGTGTCTGTGGAAGTCACAGAAGACCACTGGATCCCCTGCAACTGGAATTGCAGATGGTTGTGAGCTATACTGTATTTCACGCTAAGAGTGGAATCTTGATCCTCTATAAGAGCAGTGGCCTTTAACCACTGAGCCATCTCTCCAGTCCCTGCCCCTAAATATTTGTGTTTTGACCTCAAATGACATATAAAAGAAGTACTGCAAATCAAGGGATCTGAGACTATCCACAGTGATGGTATTCCCATTATGTTGAGTGTGCTACTTTGAGTACATACCAAAGTGAGGATTAATTAGAAAGTGGGTACAAGATAATGCACTGTCCTGCATTAATACAGAATTATAAGTCTCCACACAGCTTTTCAAGGCCAGGGTCAACTTCCTACCTTAAAGTAGATAGAACTGGTATTTGTAGGCGCTGAGTAACCAGACCAAGTCCATACTTGAAAAGCAGTAAAGCTGCAATGTGAAGCCCTCGTTCTTCCCATGAATCCCTCTGCCCTCTCACAACACTGAGAAGTACAGGAGCATCTCCTTCTCCCTCTAGGTGCCACTGGCTTGACAATGAACCAACCAGAGGCCCGGAGGTCCCAGGGACTAAACTACCAACCAAAGAGTACACATGGAGGGACCCATGGTTCCAGCTGCTTATGTAGCAGAGGATGGCCTTATTGGGCATCAACGGGAGGAGAGGCCCTTGGTCCTGGGAAGGCTTGATGTTCCAGTGTAGGTGAATGCCAGGACAGGGAGGCAGGAGTGGGTGGATGGGTGTTTGAGCACCCTCATAGAGGCAGAGGGACAGGGATGGGATAGGGGATTTCCAGGATGGGGGAGGGAAAGAGGATAACATTTGAAATGTAAATAAATAAAATACCCAAAATAAAAAAGAGTGGCCTGGCTAGACTCTCACAACCACTGCACAAAGGCTAGTCAGTAGCAGGCTAAGGTTGTCTGCGTAGTTTAGAATATCACAGAATACACGTTTGAAGAGATTTGGAATATTACAAAGACTGAAAAGAGGACAGTTAGTCCCATTAATTAAAACAAAACAAAAAAAAAAAAAAAAAAAAAAACACAGAAGCCATCCTTTTAGACTTACAAAGAGAAAGGGGACCTTAATTTTCTCCGCTAAATTTCTTTACCTTCCTAGCCTGACACATTTCAAGAAATGTAACTTATATATCAATCAGAATTTCCATTTTAACAGATGTACAGCTCAAACTCAATATGTCTACTCAACCTTTTGCACAGACTGCCTAACAGTAAATGCAAAAGTAGTTATGTGGAATATTTCTTTAAAACCTTTAGCAGTTTAGAGAGAGAGAGAGAGAGAAAAGAGAGACACACCTAAGCTTATTTTTCCCATCTGGATCCAAAGCTTCAGTTCATGGGCGAAGTATATGTATTTGTATTGGCAGGAAAAAGCGTGGGACTTCCCAGCGTCACCTAGGAGCGCTGTGGAATTGACTGGAGAGCTAATGAGGCATGCTAGTGAATATCGTTCCTGTAATAGTATCAATTGTTTCAATATGTAAAAGTCTGTTTTAAACTCTGTACTGAATAGTCTCAAGTTTAGTCACACTAAAGATGAGCTCACACGTTTCTTAATCATTGGAAGCTTGTGAGCATCTTTGAAAAGAAATCAAAGGTCTACGCTGTTTAAAGATGTCTCGGGGAAAAGCTGATAGAAGGTCTAAAAATAGCCCCTTTCCAAAGCAGAATGACTGCACAAACCAGTGCAGAGTTTGTCTAGGTTTGCCGCTCAGTCCTAGTGGGGATTGAGAAGGCACCTTGGTCTTGGCCAAGCTCACCTAATCTCACTGGGGTTCTGACTCCATCAGGGCACTAACGCCAGCAAGCCGCATCGCAACTGTATTCATCCGCTGTAGTGCTAAGATGCTCGCTGATGTAACTGGTACGTATGTAGCTAAACTATTAGCTTACTCGATTGCTCTAGTCCTCATAAAGAGACTGGATTTTCTACATCTTAAAGTTTACTTTGGGCCGATGTGGCTCAGCAGCCCACTTGCCTGGCAAATGCACCAGCTTGAATTCCACCCCCAAAACTGCGAAGGAAAAGATTACACAATGGCCATTATGTGCACCTAAAGATCGTTCAGCTACACTTTGTGTTTTTATGTAATACTGTTTAACGAACTCACAAGCCAGACTCCACACTCATAAACTCAAGTCTCATTCATATTGTCTTATGTGTCTTGAGCTCGAGCCAACAGAACCATCCCAGCTGCCTATATGTTAAGACCTATGGGGCCCTGCCCAAGGCTGAGAAAGGTGGGTGAACGAAATACATTCGTTCCAGTGGTATATATTTTACATCCAAAACTCCAATGTTTCATGTTGTACACGTGTATCAGTTAAAGGAGGCCCGTCTGTTAGATGATTTGTGACTCCCAAATTTGATCTCACTTCTCACATTCTCGACGCCAGGGCTGCATCAAAATTCCTTTATCTGCAGAGAGTGAGTGCTCAGTGCCACAGCAAATTTCCCTCTGCTGTGAAACGCAGAGTGGCTACAGAAAGACAAAGCAACTAAGTTCTTCCACTTATAGCCTCCTCCTTTCCACCAGATGTGGTCATAAATGAAGATTCTTTACTCACAAAGTATTAACAATTCACATTCCGTTAGATCCAGAGTATATGACACCCTAGAATTTTCAAAAGAATAAGAGTCTAAATATTTTACTTGTCCTGGAACAGGGATTTTTTTTTTTTACCAGTAGGTGATATTATTTTTTACCCTTACATTGTATTATGGTTTCAGTGTTGATTATTCCCCTGCCCCAGACACTTTATGGTGTTATTTTGAAGGCTATAGATCCTTTAAGAGGTAAGATCTAACTTCTGCAAATAGGGCAATAGGGAAGGGACCTTGAAAGTTATGCCAGCCCCTGGTCTTAGCCTGCTCTCTCTGCTTCCTGGCTCATCACAAGAGAAACCTCTGCTGCACTCTGCCACAGCCACAGCCTCTCTGTGGGCCACAGCCCTTTGAAAGCTTGAGCCAAAGAAACCTACCTACCCTTTCTTGTCATGGTGACATGAACTAATGCACAGTGACAAAGCAGAGCATCACAAAATTCCAGCTCTTTGAGGTTTCTTCTTAGCTTCATCCAGCTATAGGTGAAAAATAGAAAGTGTATCTATCCGAGGCAGATCAAACTGGATGTTCCAGCATTCATACATGTTGTAAAATGATTGCTACAATCAAAGTAGTTATCATGGCCAAGCACCTTATATAATAACTCTGTGTATATGTGTAATGTGTGTGGTGTGTGTGCATTTTGTGTGTATGTGTATTATGTGTGCGTGTTGTGTGTATTGTATATGTATAGTATGTGTATGTGTAGTATGTATATGTGTATTATATGTGTGTTGTATGCATTGTATATGTGTAGTATGTGTACATGTATTATGTGTGTATTGTATGCATTGTGTATGTATAGTGTGTGTATGTGTAGTGTGTGTATGTGTATTATATGCGTTGTATATGTGTGGTGTGTGTTTGTGTATTATGTGTTCTGTGCATTGTATATGTGAAGTGTATGTATGTGTGCATGCATACGAGCAGTGATAACACTTACAAGGTACCTTCTTAGCTGGTCAATTCCAGCCACAGGATAAGAAGAAGAATCACATTGAGCCTTTGGGAGGCTACATGTGGGCACATTTCTCCTCTTCATCAGAATCATTTGCAAACAAGTCTGTGTGTCCATCTTTATCACAAGGGTGGAGCAATAGCGTTTGAAATCCTCTCACTCCTACCTTCGCAGGCAGCTGGAGCTCACATCAGTCAGAGGAAAGAGTGCCCCCACAGGCCATCATTAACCTGCCAATTCTGCCTCCAAACAAGGAGGACAAGAGCTCACTAATTTGAAGATCAAAAAGCCACTTGTCCATTCTATAATTGGAATGAAAGGCAAAATGTTGCTGTTCTGAAAAGCACAGTAATTACTAGCTGTTAATTGCTCTCTCGTGGTGGCTCAATTTTAATTAAAAAGAACAGCTCGTTGCGGGCCGATAAGCAGTTGTGGAGACCACCGGTTTAATCAACAAAGCAGAAAAATTTGTTTCTGCAGCAGCCAACAACAGCTTGAGAAATCTTCAGATGTCCAATTGAGATTAAAAACTGTCTATTTAGTGCAGTCAGATTTTATTTTAACGGAAGAAATGACTATTTGAAGTCTTCCAGTGGAAGTATCCCAGCCACATCCCTGCTGGTGCCGTGGGACTAATCGTGGGCTGACATTGTGATCACTCAAGTAAAGAAATTTAGCGACTTTGCTCTTAACTTCATCATTCTTAGGTAATTGGCCTGTCTGAGGTGAGTACTCTTTTTCTTGGTTTTTTTTTTCTTTCTTTCTTTTTTTTTTTTTTTCCTTTTAACAAAGCGCTTTAAAGTGTAGAAGGCCCACAGACTGTGCATTTAATTACTGTTCATATTTCATGCCGTCAGACCGAATTTCATTTAAAAAGAAAATGATTTACCTATCTTTAAAAAGCCTTATATGCTCTGCTGTGGCTGGTTTTGATCCACCGCCATCCCTGTTACACACACACACACACACACACACACACACACACACACGGTGTTTAGGCATCAAAGTTAATTCTATAAGATGTTCCCTGTGCTTCTACTCTCACCCAGAAGTTGACAAACAGCAGCTATCCTACAGAGGTGGAGAAATGCTTTCTGGAAAGACAGTGCCACATTTGGTGAGGCAAGGTTTCCTGGGCTCAGTGGAGTTAGGTGGCCTTAATTTGCTGGCATCTCCGACTGGATAGTGTGCCTCTCTTCTTCTGTCTCTTCTACGTCCTGGCAGGTGGACAGCTGTTTCTTCTTAAGATTGTATGCCCATCTGCTTAGTCATCTCCTGGATTCAGCTTAGAGATAAGTTTAGCCCTTAAACAGCGAGGCAATGCCTTCTCTGTTGCTTAGGATACAAAATGCATACCTCCGAGTAGCCTGGATAAGATTTTAAATATCTCGGTCACAGTGGTTTGTAACAGGAACTGTTGGTGAGGTCTCTTCTCTACCCATCTATTAGGTTAGCGTTATTCTTGCGGCACAAAGTGGCTCAGACATGGCCTCTGGGAAGATCTATCTCCTCAGAAATACTGAATTCTCAAATGAACAACGTTCCTAAAATACAGCTTACAAACACGTGTAGGAAAATGGGAGGTTTAATTGGGGTAACAAAAACTTAATCCATTGCCAAATTAATTAGTTAGCCCTTATCTTTTCTTTGAACATAATGTCCGTGTCAGGGTGATGGAGGCTGGTGCCTTGTACGTGCCTGTGCAGCTACTTAAAAGCATATAGCTCTCCCTCCTAGTAGGGAATTCATCATTGTGTTTTATATTAACTTTCCTCTTGTGGTGGGGCTGCTCTCCTGGAGAAAGAGGTAACAAAAGGAAAGAGAATAATTCTGTGGGGTTTTCTTTTATTTTCATCCAGAAATTATGTTCTACCATTGCAGCAAGAGGTTGGGTCAGTTTCGGTTTCAAACTCAACCCGGCCATTTCTCAGTGCTAACGATGAGAAAGTTCTTAGCCTCTTCAATCTACATTTGGTCCATGGAGAAGGTGGTTATTTCCAGAGGTTGTTAAGATGTAAGGTTACAAGCTAGGTGAAATAAAACTGAACCTTGTAGGCACACGATAAATGAGAGCTGCTTGTGAGGAATGGACAAGTTCTAGAATGACCCCTCCTCCCTCAGTTCTCTGTAGTCTTTGAATATGGCGGTCAGACCCCCCCCCCTCAAAAAAATCCCCAAATCACCATGCTGCCACTTGCTCTCATCTTCCTTGTGAATGTCTTCAGTCACTTGCCTGGTGGCATGAAAAATCTGATAGTACATTTCATAGAAAGATGTTGGATGGAGAAGACAAGAGCTATTTTCTCAAGCTTAAGCTCCTAAAAATTTACCTCAGGGTGCTACTGAGCAAAAGAAATGTCTATGTGCACACATTTTTTTTGCCAAGCCCTGCCCCTCATACCCTGTCAGTCCTGGAAGCAGAGTTGGTAACTGGGATGTTAAGTCTAGTCCAGTGACAAACCTCTCATCTGTCGCAGCATCTCCTGATTAGAAAAAGACTACGTGTGACCCTTAGTTTTCATGGTCAGCCTGACAGAATTTAGAATCCCCAAAGATGTGTCTGTGAGGGGCTTGGCAGAGAAGTTTAACCAAGAAGGCGGGACCTTCCCTAGATGTGGGTGGCATCATCCTATGGGCTAGGGTTCTAGATGGAATAAAAAGGAGACCATGACCTGAGCACCAGCAGTCATCTCTCACACTCCCGTGACCAGAGAGTGGGCCATCTCACACTCCCGTGACCAGAGAGTGGGCCATCTCACACTTCCGCTGCCAGGCTTCCCACTTGACAGGATGCTTCCCACTAAATCATGAGCCAAACTAAAATGTCTCTCTCTTTTTTTTTTTTTTTTTTTTTTTACTAAAACGCTTTAGTCAAGCATTTTGCTAGAGCAATGCGAACACTAACTTATATGTCATGAAGTTACCAAGATAAACTAATTTCCTTAAATAAATACTTTTCCTAAGCACACTTCAGTCATTGACTGAACATTCCGTTACTGGGCATTGCATGGCCTCTTTTATGGCAACTCACTGATAGTTAGGAAGCTTTAAAAAATGGTTACTGAACTCGGTGGAAAAGTCAAGGCCTGAATGAAGGTGCTTAGCCTGGGGTAGTTGCAGCCTGCAACCATCCTGCCTGTATTCGGTTGTGAGAAAAGTTAAGTTATGCATTTGAGATTTACAAGAGTCTCATGCAAATAAACCCCTTTAGAAACTTACAAAATAAGTACAAGAAAAAGTCACTAAATTATGCATTCAGATAAATGTCAGAAATGACTGCTATTAATATGCTTCATTGTGGGGTTCCCCTAGGCAAACAATAGAACTTATTTTAAAAGTTAAGAGCAGAGGCTAGACAGATGACAAGGTTGCTAAGAATAGAGGGCTGAAGTTTCGTCCCCAGGTCAGAAGGCTCATAGCCATCTATCACTCCAGTTTTGGGGAATCCAATGTCCTGTTTTGGTCCCCACAACACCTGTACACAGACAGACAGACAGACAGACAGATAGACAGACAGACAGACACACACACACACACACACACACACACACACACACACACACACACATGAAACAAATCCTTGTTAACAGACCATATGCCAGGAGGGGATTGCTTCACGAATCCCTGATGCCTCTGTGTAGAGCCTATCACTTTCTTGATGACTAGGTTCAGAAGCCCTGAATCCCACTAGAACTTGAAGAGTCTTCTTGTGTAACATCTTAATGTTTTTAATTGGGCCAAAGTATAAATCAGATGAAATCTACTATTTGAGTGACTGTAAGTATACACTTCAGACACGTTAAGTACACTCCCGTGAGTGTCTAACAATCACCAGCACCAATCTCCAGAATTATTCGTATCATAATAAACTGAAATTCTACACTTTAATTAAATGTGACTTTCCCTTTCCCCCCTACCCCCTGGACCCCTAGCAATCACTGTTCTACTGACTGTCTCTATGTATTTACCTTATATACATTAGGCACCCTATATATATGTTAAATCAGTTATTGCATCCTTCTGCATCTGGCTTATTTCATTTACCCGGGTGCTTGCGAGGCCCATTACACTGACATGAATCTGAAATCTCTTCCTTGTAAGGTTGTCTAGCACTCGTTGGTATGCTCACACCATATTCTGTTTACAGATTCGTCTGCTGGGGGAGACTCTCATTCACACACTTTCTGACGGTTGTATATGGTGCTATTAGTAATAGTACCTTTTCGTCTGAAATAGCAAACTATTTCCAAGAGCCAGTGAGTATCTGAACAAACTCAAAAGGCTACGGACAGCAGCCAATCTGTCCAGGTCAGGCCCATATGTTTTCAGTGGAGCCAAGAAAATGGGCTCAATGTCCTTTATCCCCTTTGTACAGCACTCTCTACCAGAAGATGCTCAACTCTCTTCCCACAAAGTGGTTCAGTCTCTTTGGATCAATTACATACAAACCAAGCTCCTCCTATGCTCACTCTGATCTGTAACACACTTGGGACTAATTAAGGTCAAACAAGGAGTTTCTTCTTGGGCTTCTCTGTACACATATCCCTCTGTCCTACCCAGGGCCTCAGACCAGCGCACCCTGGTGACTGTAATACTGACCAACGGGCCTGAAAGCCAACACACCATCTTGTGATTTAGAATAGGGGAAAGGGAGACTTCCCTCCTACTTCCTGTCTCTAAACCTTGAGCGGCACCTGTCACCAGCCAGTCTTGACTTTCTCAGGTTTGCTTTGGAGACATTTCTTGCCTTCTCATCCCTGCACAAAGGTTTATCAGAGGAAACACTTGCCCTGCCAAGGATGGCCTCCATGCTGGGACAGATTAATCCAAGTTGAGTGAACTTCCTCCAGACAAGAGGACACTAATTATTACCACGGCACTTAGAACACAATGCAAGCTGCCATCTCACAGACCGGTCCCTGCCAGCTCTGCATTGTCTTAATGTCAGACCCTGTCAGTTCCCAGCCTTAATTACATCCTGTTTACAAACATTAGGCCTGACTTCACATGAAGCCTTAACAAAGGTTGACAAAGGTCAGGGTCACATGGCAAGGATGTTATCTGTCTGTACTCTGCTCTGATAAACCAGAGGGAGCCTGCTGATGCCAGAGATAGCTTTAGAGCACAAAAGTGCAGGGTGGCCACTGGGATATCTAATCTCTGTGGACACATTTTCATCCAGTCTGCTCGCCCCTGGGACCACAAGAGGCAGCACGATACAGAAGGTCAAATTGGTGCTCCCTGTTATCTGAAATCCCTAAAGGGCAGACAAAGGTGTTGGGAAACCTACTGTCCCAGGAAGGCACATGTCACCCTAAGCCACTGAATCAGGAAAAACAAACAGCAGAGCGGCAAAAAGCACAGGCAGTAAGTCCCACAAGAGATGGAGACCTGGTTTGTTTCTTATAATCCTCCTTATTTTTATTGTGTGTGCATGTATATATTCAGGGTGTGGCAGGGGTGTCAGCTGGACGCACGGGCACATACACACATATCGAGACTAGAGGACAGCCATTCCATAAGAGCTTCGCTCTTCCCACTTTGTGTTTTGAAACTAGTCTCTCCTTAGTCTGAGGCTCACCTATTAGGCTTAACTGTCTAGCCAGCAAGCCCTGGGGACCCTCTGCCCTCTGTCTCCCCAGCTCTGGACTGAGGAGAATTAGGCACCACACTGGGATGGAATCAGGAATTCATGCTTTCAGTTAAAGCTCTTCCCCGACTGAACTAGCTCCCCAGCGCTCCTTGTTATTTTGTAAATGTTTTTATGTTAGAATCAGTAAGCAGGTTATTCTAAAACAAACAAACAAACATCTTAGTTTATTTAGATCAGCAATGTGTGCTAAATTTGTAAGTAGTTCACTTGATATATCCATCCACCAGACTTAGACTTCTTAAAATTTCAGTGGGTTAAAATAATAGTCAATATGATAACTTATAATCACTGTTTTTTAGGTGATAGCCTTATTGGTCCCTTGTTAAATTTCTGTATTTACAAATAAGGATATATTATTCCTAATGAAGCTAGGAAAGTCAGCATGCATGATAAGAAGGTTAGCCTTTACAAGTAAATTCTTCTGCCCCAGTCCAAGGTTCTGTCCCACATTCTGGGGAGTTGGCTTTTCTTATTTGCATTTTTCCTTCTTTGTATTCATGTGACTAGCTGGTGACTAAAGATTTAACTTACAGCATTTGCTCCTTTGACACACCCCACCCCAACCACCTGCCATCTTCCCTGTGATAGCTCCCTATCTTCCCACACATAAATGTCTTCAGATGCTCTTCTCTAGGCCCCACTGCTCTAAACCTTGAAGTTCCCGTAATGTGCACAAAAGCCCGAAGAGAAGATCAAGTGGACGGCTTGGGCCTTACTCGTTTGGTTTTCTTGCAGTATCAAGACTTTTACTGTGCCAGGCTATCTTATATGTAAGTCCAGCTCTAAGCTACTCCAAGGTTGCCTCCGTACCCTCCTAGGTGGAGCAACAGCTGATAACTTGGCTGTAATTGAATTCCTAGCCTAACCCTGTTCCTAGCAATGGGCTCTGTACCCTTCCTCATCCTGCCAGCCTTGCCAGGCCATTTGCTTCGTCGCCTCCCAAGCTCATATCTAAATATTAGATATGCAGGATGTCTGATATGTGACCCCTATGGGGGTTGCCACCCAGAGGTAGAGAAATACTACCCCAGAGCTTTGATATAGAGCCACCAATGGGCAGGTCTGCATTTTCCAAGTTTAGCCTTAACTCCTTATCTCTACTTCTCCCTCATTTCTGTGAGGTGCGTCATGACAAAAAGAAGCAGAGGACCAATCACTACCTGGGCTTTCTTCCTTCCCAGACCTCTCATCCTGGATGGAAGACGTACCACTCTCCTTACCCTCAACCTTCAGAGCATCGTTTCTCAGACCCAGTACTTCAGTCTGGGAAGACATTCTGTCTTGTTCATTGCTTTCTTCAAAGTGTCGTCTTCAAAGTGCTTTCTTCAAAGAGAGTCATGGACAAAGTCACTCAAAATATCTGATGAACGAGCCAGTAAAGGATAGAGGGAATGGCTCAGTTGCTTAAAGTGCTTCCTGTACAAGCACCAGGACCTGAGTCCTCAGCACCCACAGTTTTTAAAGAGGCGGGGGGGGGGGGGATGCAGCAAGCTCTACAACTCCAGCGCCTTGTAGAGATGGAGTGTGCAGAAACAAGCAGATGCCGAGGTCTGGCTGAGGGTCTAGCCTATCAGTAGGCTCTGGGTTTAGTGAGAGAGATCTTGTCCCAAAAAATAAGGTATCATCTCATGACACTGTTCTTCATTCTCTTAAGGTCTCTGGGGAGAGAGGAGATGGTCTCACTGTGTAGCCCCGGATGTTCTGGAACTCACGGAGACCTAACCTGCTCTGCTTCACTAGTGCAGGGGTATGCACCACCACACCCAGTACCAGCTCTTAAATTCCTTCTGCCCTCTCTCCTGTAATGTCCCCTAGGCCTTTCAAGGTTGGGGGTGACATGGATGACCCATTTAAGGCTGAATGTTCATTACCACTTATTCTCAGCACTCTGGCTAAATACAACTGTCAGCATTAACCAATGCCTTCTGAAAAAAAAAAAAAGAGCTTCTTTGCCCAAAACTGAGAGCAACAATAGTTTACAGATATAAGCATGAATATGTAAAAAGCTCTCCTGTCCACATATGATGTTGGCATAACAGCCATGAACAAAAAGCAGCTATGCAGAACTGCACAAGTCCTTCAACTCACAATCACGGAGAGTTGTTCCCATGAAGCCTCATGCATCCTAAGGAACTAATGACTGTTAATAGCTGCTTAACTAAAGGATGTCATTTTATCTGATTCTGTAGCCAGTAGTCTAAATGGGAAACCATTTAGAGGGAAAGGGACGGTAATAGCGGAAGTAACAGGAGGTTAGCATAATCTCAGTATACCGCAGCTATGATTGAAATTGTCAAAAATAAAGAAAAATGACCGAGCAATGAAGGAAGATGCCCAGGATCACTTCTAACCTCTACATGCATGCATGCATGCATGTACGCACATGAACACACATACACACACACTCATCCGTGAACACCCATATCTCCAATTAATCCATCAATACGTAATAAATAAATGGATGAAAATCTCAATGAATGAAATTGGGAATTTATAAGCAGTTTTATAAAATTGCTTCTCTTAGCATTTCTTTCTCCACAGTATTCCACTTCCTGCTTTTTGCTTCCTCCCTCCCTCACCGCCAACCCCCTTCTCATGACTTCCATTGCCAGGAGTCTGACATTCCACAATTAGGGTTGCTTTCATTGCTTCAATCTCCCCATCTAACCTCTCCGACCACAGCTAAGCATAGATAAAAAGCACTACTCTATCAACATGGTGCCTCAGTCTTACCTAAAAGCACAGACCCTTTGCACCTATCCCATCTCACACTCTAACTTGTCACATAAGAATGTCAAGTAGCTCCAGGCCCAGATCCAGCCCCTGCCACGTGTGACCTATTCCATTGCCTCGGGATGACAATGAAACACTGTTAACTACCTTTCTCCTGTTACCCTCAGAACAGGTGTGCACCCCACAACACTCTGTGCTCCAGACCAGCCTTCCTAGCTCGTGGGAGATTACGTCATGAGGAACAAGATCCAAGTTTGCAGAAAAGACGTATTCCGGCCTTGTTGCTCATGCATGAAGCATACACACAGACCAAAGGCAGATGAATCCGCTCATGGAGTGGAATGTGGAGCTGTCTGACAACAGGCTTGACTTCAGGCAGTAAAATTAAGGTTTTAGTAAAACCGGATGAACATCCCCAGGTGTGAGATTATTTAAGCTGCTGCACTCACTGGGATGAGCTGCGTCGCCACTGAAGACTGGAAATTTATTTTGAGATGTTTCTGTGGTAAAACTGGACATTCCTGTTTTTTTTTTTTTTTTTGTGGTTTTTGTTGTTGTTGTTGTTGTTTTTCTGTCCCTGCTAGGCAGTGGTAAAATAGCCAACTGGAATATTTATCAGTTAGCAGTAGGACCAGACATGGAGGGTCCAGACTGACGGGGAGGAGGGAGGAAAGAAGGAAAAGAATGAATGGAAGGATGAATTGTTTTCCTGCAAACCCGTGAGGGAGCATGATGAAGCTGGCTTTCTGCATGCATTACAGACACATTTGAGTACTAAGTACACTTTAAAGATAGACAATGATCATTCATTCTCCGGGCTTGCATTGACACGTTAATGGCTCTGTTCATAAGTCTTAAGACAAGATTAATAATTAAGAGCTTTAAAAACATCAGGCATACTTGTGGCCTCTCTCCTCCCCTGAAAAATAACTATCCTGCCATTTGTCAGGGGGTTTGTTTTCTGTTCCCTACATTCGTAACTTCTATCTTGTGTACAGCTTACTACCCCATCAGAGCTGGGTCACAGCCAGGGCTAACGCCTCTGAAAATATACGCCTGATATTTCACAACAGCCCTGTCTGCAGCTGCATGCTTTACTGACCCAAACACAATAAAAATCCAATTTGAGGAGGAAAGGATATAAAAGGTTCATGAAGAAACCATTCCAGTATTCCAGCTCTGACTTTGGCATTCGGACATTGTCCAAAGGCCCAGAGTCCAAGTGATCTCTACAATTCTTGCAATAAAAAGGATCTTTTCCAAACAAGAAAAGAAAAGAGACCATGACAAAACCCAAATCTCAACAACAATTAAGCACAGAGTCAAAACATAGCATTTTACCAAATAATTTATGGGCCAACTTCCCGCTGCCCTGCTAACAGTGGACTGCTAGGGCTGGGGCAGAGGCAGTGACTAAAGACTAGCTTGCAAGAAGCAAGGAGCAGGGGAAAGAAGCTCTGATGGTAAAGAATTAAGCAGGACCCAAGTGCTCAGAAAAAAAGGAGCAGGGCCTTGATCTGAGGGTGACTGTGCCTGCTCACACTGACCACCAAGGCCTCAAGGGCAGCACCAAGCCTGTCCTTCAGGTATGGGTCCCAGACAAGGCGATTTGTAATTTAATAATGTTAGATTTGATTATGGAAGTGCCTGCCACTTAGAATGGGTACAGGAGCTGTTCCCATTCCCTTCCTCCGAGCAGCAGGGGACAGTACTGTGTGTGGGCATCATTGATAGTGTGAGAAGGCTGATAGGCCTGTTGAGCACTGCTGGGGCTTACATCAGACTGTGCACCACTCTCCTGACACACCAGAGAGCTGGTACACTTGAAAGTCACTTGTCCTCATAGTCAACTCAACCCCTAAAATAACTAAGCACAGGGACCATAAGTATTTGGGCCTCTTCAGTCGATCATTTCAGCATAATAATAAAGAGAAAAACTAGAAATCAGGCCTGCCCATAGGAGCTCCCCACCCACCACCCCCCACCCCCATATCTGGCAGCTGGAAGAGCAGCTGCCTCCTGAGAAGCCAGGATAGAACCAAGCAGAGTCCCTGCTCAAAAGGCTACCCCTCACCTTTGGGTCCAGCACCATGGCAGCCCTCCTGGGTCCTTCTGCTCCTCTGTCCTTCTACTCAAAGGAGGAGCCTACTAGAAGCAAAGCCAAGGGGATCTGCTAAGGGATCGTGCCCCAGGCCAGACCCCAGCAACAATATTATTCTATGCTTCTATGACTCCCAACTCACTCACTCCACTGCGCCGGCCCATGTTTTGGGCAGCTGGGAACTGGCCAACTCCAGCAGGGCCAGCAGCCCAGACAAACAGCAGCCATCCTTTATTGACACAAAGTAAATACTCAGTGCCACCACAGAAAGTCGACATTATCATCTCCATTTTACAGGGAAGAAAAATTAAGGTAATCGATTTAACAGGTTATAGTTAGGATTTTAACCTCGGTTTGTCTGACTCCAAGACTTTTTTTTTTTTTTTTTTTGAGCAGCACGCTGTGCTGTTTTCCCCTACCACACTATTCGGCCTCCTGGGTCCCTACATAAGCTCATAGTCAAGAAGAAAATATAGCAAAGGGTTCTCTTTCCCATTCAAACAAGACATCTGGAAATGAAATCCTACATGTGGGAGGGGGCTTAACAATTTAAACTCAGCAGCTTAAAGTTTGAAAACAAAAGCTTGAGTCCGAAAGTCAAAGCGTCCCACCTGTCTCTCGTCCCATCATGCTTCACACCAGGAGCCTTGCAAAACTTCCCCATGCTTATAAAATAAATACATTAACATTGTGCAGTAATTTCCACAAAAATAGTTCAAAGCATTTTTCAAATACCAGACTTGGTATTTGCTTGAGGAGAAAAGAATTTTGTGAACAAACTCTAAGAAACATCTCTTCAATAGTCTAGCTTCCTTCTTCCTGAAAAAATGTAAGCATCCTAACACATACACATACACACACACACACACACACACACACACACACACTTACACACACACACACACACACTCACATTCATATACACTCATATATGCAGGCAGACTCGCGCACACACATATACACATACATATACATGTACACATATACACACACATATACACACACATTCACATACACTCATACATGCATGCAGACTCACACACACATATATACTCACACACCCATATACACACACATTCATATATACACGCGTTCATATACCCGCACACGTGCACATACACACATACATATAATAGTGAATAATGCTGTTAAAGTTTGAAATGCATGAAGATATTTAAAGTTAATAGCCAGAAATATGGCTACTACCATTTGAACACTAAAGACTTCTAATGTTCCATCTTTAATAAGCAAGATGGAGAATAGGGATGTGGCTTGATCAGCAGGGTGCTTGCCTAGCATGTACAAGGCTGTAGGTCCCATCCCAGACTACAAACACTGATGCTGGTGACTTTGCGTATCATCCCAGCACTTGGGAGGCAGAGACAGAGAATCAGAAGATTACCATCAACTACAGGCTAGTCTAATCTACATGAAGTTCTGTCTTAAATTTTTTAAAATATACCTGGGCAAAAACAACCAGGTTATATTTTTATAATTATATGATAATTCTCATTAACAGCCAATAAAAACAACATCCATGGATTGATGCTTAAAATGAGTAAGCTATTAGATAGTACCTTCTGTGCCACCCATTGGAGAATATGCACACACACAGTCACCATGCAACGTGACAAATGGACCTACAGCAGAAGTGAAGGGAGCACCATTGGTTAAGAGGAAATGGAATCATGTTCTTCTAAGTTGACCCTAACTTGTCCACCTCTTTTTGCTGGTCAGTTATCTGCCCGCTTTTAAAAATAAATACCTGCTTTTCAACCGACATTTGTGGACAGCCGTACCACGTAAGGCCCTGTGCAGAGCCATATTCTCTGGGTTCAGATTCTCTGCTGCTGTCTTGTACTGTATGCTCGGTGTTACCAACCCACATATGAGATGGAGAGGCAAACCCGGTCTGACTCCAGAACCAAGCTCAGACACATAGTGCTGCAGAACTTTCCCACGGTTTACTCTCTGCATGGGTTTAGAATATAGGGAATCCATGTTCCTAATGCCAAAGAGACAGGAATATCTTTCTGACTGTCTACCAAGGAATTCATCTTTTCTGATTCTTTAAGAGCCAGCTCATGAGGGAGACTGGACCTTGCTTACTTTGGATCAGCAGAGCATCTGAACTCATAACCGATCTGCACTTTCAAACCACAAGCAACAGCACACAGATGCAGCAATGTCCAGGTGAAAGAGAGCAGCATCTGCGGGTTAGGAAGTCACTCTATGGCATGGGCAATATGAACTTTCTCAAGTCACCAAACAACTAAAGTCACCTGAAAGTAACCAGCTGTCATCACCAATAATGTTCTAGGTGACACTGGTCAGTGATCAAAATAAGCATCTAAAATACCAGGAGCTGTGTAACAAAGATGGATAGTAGATAGATGATAGATAGGTAGATGGATAGATAGATAGATAGATAGATAGATAGATAGATAGATAGATAGATAGTAGATGAATAATTAATAAATAAGCAATTACAATCATCATTGCCTTTGCAGGAAGCCCTAGAGAGATCAGAGATTAGGAGCTAAATGGTGAGGGGGCCATTGTTGCTTCTTAAGTCTTGTTGGCTACTTCCAGACAAGCCTTTTAGCCTAGGGAGAAAATGAACCTGAGAAATTCTCTCCAAGGCTGTTTCTGACTCTGTTGTCTGCCATTGGATTTCCTTTCCCCTAACTAGACTACCTGGTTGGGCCTCAGTGGGAGAGGATGTGTTTAGCCTTGCTGCAACTAGATGTCCCAGGGTGGAGTGGTACCCATTAATTAATTAATTAATTATTGAGAAAAAGAAAGAAATATATTCTTCCCAGCTGTTGGATTTCAATGAGAGATCAACTAGAGTTGAGGCTCATTCATAAGAGGATGGATTTATCGAAGCACTGTGATTTTTGTTGTTCCATTCAAAGCAGATTATATCTTCTATATCTGTAAATACTAACCCAATTTGCACTGTAGACATTCTGAGTTATGGGGAAAAAAATAAGTTGCTGCTAGATTATTCCAGGACTTATATCTAGGGAAAGAATCCTTTCCACAGGTTTATATGCATAGACTTTTTCTTCTCAAACTAACCAAAAACATACCCTGAGCCCTAAAATTTTTCAACAGTCTATTAGACAAAGGGGAAAAGCTCTCTGGAATTACTGCTATTTTCAAAACATTAGCAATTCTAGGGTAGAAAGTAGCTCATAAAAATGTCCCCAAATGAAACCAGGTCAGTGAGAGCCCATGGAATTCTATCTATCCGTTTAGTTAGGCAGTGTACTACATAGTGCGAGCTCACCTACAAAAAAGACATACTGAGCCCTTATCCTAAAGGAATTTATACATCCCAACAGAGAAGGAAGGCACCAAGATACCAAGCCATCCAAGTATACAGAGCAACTTAATCAATCATATCTGAAGAAAGCAACTGAAAATATAGTTCCAGCAACCTCTATATTAATTTAAAGACACCTAGATCCCAGTTAGGGGTGGAAGTATCCCCCAAAACATTCGCTTCAAAAATAAACATTGGAAGCATTGTTGCTGGGGTCTGGATGCACCATCCATATGGCACTTGGACTCACTGTGAGTTCTGGCTACCAAGTTCAAAACCATGGCGACCAGAGGCAACTCAGCATCTATCGATTCAAATCCCTGACTATTTAAATATCCATGTACATCTACTTCATTTTCACTTGCTTCCTGCTGTTGCTTCCTCCCTCCCCCCTCCCCATGCTTCCCATGTCCATAACCACTCCTAGAATGGATGGGTCCCTCCCTCACCCTGGCAGCCACAGTGACAAATTCTTGCCTTTTTTCTTTTCTGTAACTGATAGGAAAGAAATGGAAATACTTCCCTAAGTGTTGAATGGGAATTTTTTTTTTTTAAAGGAAAACAGATAGGCACCAACCTTCCCTGACCCTGACTGACTTTAAAAATAACTGCCATGGTCTACACCTTAACACTGAAGGCTCAAGGTTCAGGAGATAGTGCAGTTGGTGAGGGCGTTGTTGAGCAAGTCTGGGGACCTAAGTTCCAACCCCAGAGCCCACATTAACCAAAGCTACTTGGACTGTGTGTTCTTGTGATCTTAGCAATGAGGAAGGAGAAACAAACAGATCCAAAGCTCCAGCCTGTCAGGGTAATTGAATCAGTGAATCCAGACCAGGGAGAGAGCACTCCTCTAAAAACTAAGTGAACAGAGAAAGGCGCATGAGGAAGTATTCCTCCTACGCTGACCTCTGGCCTCCATGTGCAGGTGCATGCATGAGCATGTGCACACACACGCCCCCACACACGTAAAACACATGTATACACATGCAGGGAAAAAAACCTAGGGAATCAACTTAGGTGAAGATTTGGAATAATTCAGAGAATGACTCTCACCCAGCATACTAACTGCTGTCGATCTGTGAGGGCCTCAGCCATTTGACATTAGCCATGTTGAGTATGGCCAGATGAAGGCAGGGGCCGCAGAAGCATTGGCAAAGTGGAAACCTGCTAAATGCATCCGATTTGCATACAAATACCCAGCTGTGTAAAGTCTCACACGAATTAAGTGGTACAACTTTTCAAAGTCAAGAACCAAAGTAGTTCCATATACAAAACGGCATGGCATGATCCTCTCTTATTCTAAAACACCCAACCTAGTACTTGATTCTTTCCAGAGACATCCCTTTTAGAAGGAATTCTTCATAAATAAAGATGAGGGAAGACAGGGTTCAGTGTGGTCTCTGGCTCACAGAGCCAGGTGCTTAAACAGGTGAGAGACAGCTCAAGGACATTTGTTGTTTTAAAAAGCAAAAGCAAACCCTCTCCTCACCCCCACCCCTGTTGGTTATTTGTTTGATTAGGTTTTTTGTTTGTCTGTTGGGTTTTTTTTTGTTTGTTTGTTTGTTTGTTTGTTTGACTGCTGACTGTTTGACAAGCACAAGGGGGGCACTGATGAGTTTTGGCTGGTCATCACCCACTCTGCTGTGAACCAAGCAAATATTTTCCTGGAGATGGCCTTCTCAATGCACTGAGACTTGGTGTTCAGGGTTGACTCCAGCCTGCCTCCCACTCAGACTCCCAAAGACAGCACACAATGTAGGCCTGGACAATAGGAACATTTCACCCCTGGCTACTACAAATGGTCCCAGGTTGGAAATGGGACCCAAGCCAGGCCACAGCCTATGTTCTGCACTTCCATGAAAATCGCTGGGCTCTTCTTGTTACTGGCAATGGGATTCCCGGAATGACAACCAGAAGAGAGATGGCCTGAGAAGGCCAGCAACATGGAAAAATTCCAAGCACCGAGATGGAAAGGGACTCTGAGCCACAATGATGTCAGGAGTCCCGGATTCAGCTCTGTTGGCACCAACTCACCCCAAGCCTGACGGGGAAATCTGAATTGCATTTTTGTCTTTTGCAAGCACAAGAATGCTGACCCAATCTACTCATTTCCCCAGTCTTATTCCGCTGCCAAGTCCTACCTCCTTAGGCCACGAGGACAATGGACAAGCCACCCAGTGAAAATCCTGGCAATCTGAAACAACTCAACCCTTACAAGTCCAAATCCCCGATTCTTTAAATACCCGAGCACATACATTTAACTTTCACTTGATTCTGCTGTTGCTTTTTCTTGGCTACCATGTCTTCCAGGTCCATAGTCACTTCAAGAAAGGATCAATCCCTCTTAAACTTCACAGCCAGAGTGACAAATTCTTGCCTTTTTCCCCTTCTGTGATTGATAGGAAAGAAATGGGAATAGTTCCCTAAGTATAGAACGGGATTTTTTTTTTTTCTGAAAGCATCTAGGATAATATTTGCTAGTTTTTAAATCAACTGCTACAATCTACACAGAACCTTAAAACTTAAGACTCTGAGCTGTGGAGATAGCTCAGTGTTTTTGGGCAAGCCTGGGAACCTAAGCTCTAACCCCGGGGGCCACAAGCAAGTCCCCTAGGCTCTTGGCTCTCAGCCTAGCCTACTCAGTGGACTCCAGGTCTTGGTCTAGCACCTTCTTGAGTCACCTTCCCTCTAAACCTCAGTTGGTTCGGAAAGAAGGCAGTCAACTACATTTATCCTGCCCGATATGAATATGGCCCTTACCTGGAACAGTGTGACCACCAGTAAACCAGATCATTAATGTAAAAGCATCTTGGCTAGCGAGCAATGCTTTCACGCATAAAGTGACATTATTCGTTAGACGTCCTGGAGCTATCTCATTCCTCATCCCAGTTATTTTCTCCTTCCATTCTGTCAAGTAGCCACTGGGGTCGCATCTAAAGGACTGTGCTATCCAATCATCTAACCACGGAAGAAACTTAAAGTCTTACTGTAAAATAGCAGCGCACATGCTATGTAGAAAAGCAGAAAGTATGTGCAATGTGGTGGCTTAGATGTCTAGCAAAGTAAGTCTTGAAACTTACCTCTACCACCCCATTGCTCACTCCTTCCCATCCCATCTGTTCGGCTTGGAAGGTCAGGAAATGGTTGAGCCCCCAGTTACTAAGGTATTTAGCACAGATAAAAGTCACTCATCTTTTGGATTGCTGTGAAATTAAACAGTATGCACGGGCTGTGACAGGTAGATGACGTTCAACGAGTGATACTGTAATCACCATTAATATGAGCAAGAATTGCAGAAGAAACCATTTCAAACCTAAAAAAACTATAGCTGGAGTTTGAACAGCAAGACAGAGAGACTGCTTTATCAGGATGATTCAGTCAGGAAAGCCCAGCTGACTAGGGTCATGGTCCTGAAGCTAGAAGACAAAACCAGCCATATACTTGGTTAGGCTGGCTGGCCACAGAGCTCCAGAGAATTGCCTGTCTCTGCCCACTCAGCACTGGGATTATAAGCATGTGCCTTCATACCTGTCCTTTTTTTTTTTTTTCTTAAAAAAAAAATCCTTAGTTTCTGGGAATCAAGCTGAGGTCCTCATACTTTCCAGACAAGTGTTTTGCTAAGCAAGCAATCCAGTTGATCAGAAGTGCATGTCCTTGGGCTCTTCCTAAGACTTACTGAGTCAGAATCCTTCTGGGTGGGACCTAGAAATCTATGCTTTGAGAGGACAGGAATTCTAATGCATGCTAAAAACTGAGAAGTCTTGTTTAGGGTGAACCTTAATATACTTGCTTTAGAAATAAAACAACATGTAAGTGAATGTTTTCGCATTTCCATGTGCAGGAGCTAGTGAGTCTACAGTCACAGCTGTACCTCAGCATGCAGCTACACTGCCAGGCTTCCCACGGCAAGCCAGTGCAGAGATACACCATGCAAGCATCATCAGTGTGATCACTGACTCTGACCTTGAGAATCTCTAGTTTCTCTCCTTAAGGTAGCAAAGCTCCACCTGCAGATGTACTTCCCAATACCCCCATGTCATTCAGGGCTGTAGAGCGTCCTGGGGAGTACATGGTGTTCCTGTAGATTTCCAGTTCTGTCAATGATAGCTGTGACCCTGTGATAGACTGCACATCTATCCGCAGTGGTTTATAGGGAGCGAACCCACAGCTCCAAAGCACGGTAGAGGTATCCACAGAAGAGCCACTGTGTGACCCCAGGAGAGTGAGCTGGCCAACCTAAGATCTACTCAGTGATGGCCAGACGGTCTCAGCTCTGGCACTAAACGTGGCATCTTGATTCTGGGTATTTATGAGACTTTATATGTGATCATACACATGTAAATGCAAGATAAAAGAACAAGGTATAGACATGATTGGTGTAAAGCAGTATACAAGAGGGAACATATTATGGACAAAGTGGTCAGTCATCTATTGACGTGCAGGAGACCACCTAGCAACTGTCAGATTTTTAAAGTCATGCACTGAAATAGTGAACAAAGTCAATAAGTGGTATATAAAAGCCACCCCGTATCCTCCCCTAATTGTAAAGTCCCCAGCATTTGCGGCCAGCTCTAGCATTTGAAGGCTTAAGAGGTGGGAGCTCCAGTAGTCAGCGCCTGCCAGACTGTCCTACCATAGCAGGTCTCCCGAGATGAGTTTTACATCACATTGAGGTCATTTTTTTCATACTTGTCTCTTTAAAGCCGGTGATAAAGTGAGCACTGTCGAACTCTTGTACCTTGTCTCTTTATAGAATATTAACAAACAAAAATATACTCAGCAGGAAACCACCCAAAGCAGTTGGTTCTCCCAGACAAGTTCCAGAAAAACTCAAGCAGGAGCCGCACAGACCTCTGAGCACTGAACCCACAGGGCAGTGAAAGGGCTTAGGAAGGACCTCGCCCCGCCTCCTGGAACAGAGGGGAGGAGTCAGGCCCTCTCCCAAAAGCATCAGTATCTGTCCCTAGCAGGAACCGGAGCCCCATAGCACAGCAGCCTTCCAGGGGTAACTCCCCATCAAAATCACCCTCACAAAGAGCTTGTGGAAAGAAAGAACCACCCGACTAAATCTGTCATTTCACACCTCACATGCTTGAGTCAAGCTGGCAGGTGTGCGCAGTGCTAGACCAGATGCTGCACTTAACCTGGTGCTATTAGCTAGAACCACGAAGCGTCCTTGTATACACTCTCCCCCACTTCTTCAGGCTGCCAGTTCATCTACATGAGAGAGCCACACTTCTCACCAGAAGCTGTCAAGAGAGTTGCCTGCTTAGCCAGCACAAACCCAAGACACCAGGAGGCAGCTGTGACTGAAGATCAAGCCCTCTAAAATCTAAGGGTGGTCGGGAGGGCGTCGTGATGCCCCGCCCCTAGCTGAGAAGCTGCCAGCAGTAGATGGATGCAGGGAGGAGTAGGGAGAAAGTGAATTTCTTTCAAGGATGCCTGCCCTGAGAGACTCCTCATGCCCCAGGAGATGGTCCTACACCCATGCACAGGTAGGGTACTAAAGGTTTTTAAAGAGAACATGTGAAGTTGGGAGGGGAAAAGGATAGAATGACATAGGGAAGGAACTTGAGGGGAAGGTGGAGTGAATTTGATGAAAAGACATTACCAGCACCTGTAAAATTTTCAAGCAAAAGCAAAGCAAGGCACCCAGTTAAATATGATTCATAGACAAACAATATTTTTACAAGTATTTCCCAGATATTTCATGGTATATAATTATACTAGATAGATAGATAGATAGATATAAAATAATGTAATTATATAATATATATGCATAGTATATATATTTATGGTATACCTATATTTATATAATATACAGATACATTTCTATATATATTATTACATTTTATATATGTTTTGTATACATAATTATTTTCTCTGAAATTCAACTGACTGTGCATTCTGTATTATATCTGGCTACTTTATCCCTAAAGCTGAGATTTTTCTCCTAGAAATAAGCCTTGCCTGGATGGAAGAGTGTACAAGCTGAAGTTCTCCCCGTGTGCTGGGTTTGGGGACACATTGTGCTTCCTCATAACCTGTGGGTGAGGTAGGCCCAAAGTACTTAATCCCCACTTAACAAGCACAGACCACGCGAAAGAGTTGCACTGAGCTTACAAAGGAGAGTAAGGCGAGCTGGGGTTCAGATCGAGATCCCCTGGTATTTGGTTGGGGGCTCTGTCAATCACTAAACTAAACAAGTCTAAGAGGAAGAATAATTTAAGAGATTGGCTAGAAAGCCTCGGTTCAGCTAGCAAACTATACCTGCCGTGGCCTCGGGCACTCCTGCTCCCGTGCTGAAGTAAGCCGCGGTCCATCCGCCTGTGTTCTTCCCAGGCCGAGAGGGCCATTAAGAAATGAAAGCAAGTTTAGATTTCGCTGGCATGTTAGTGTTTGAACATTTTACGTTTCCAGAAACTGAGGTCAGCTCAAGGTTTTCGGCTCTGGGACCCAGACAGCACTGGGATTCAAACCCTGGCAGAGCAGCGGTGAGCGCAGAGAACTCGCTGCCTTCTCTCTGAGTTATCTTTATGTCTACAGCTAGAAATACAGCAGAGTTCCATGTACGTTCGGTAATCAGATAAGATTCATCATTGTAAAATCACTACGAGGAAACAGTTCGGTACAATGGTGCAGTGTTGGGTGCCCGACAGTGGCTGTCTGACTGCAAGCAAAGCGTTGCCCCGACAACAACGTGACGTGGAACTGAGCTAATTCCTTCGTTCTCCAAAAATTAAGATGTATTATGAGCTCAACACACCACTGCTACGACATTCAAACTTCAAAGCTTTCTCTCTTCTCCCACGAAAGCAAATGGCCAGCTGTCTCCCCATCAAAAGAAAACATTTGTGTTTCTACCTCCAGGGAAATACACTGATAACTCTCATCTGCGTGTTCAGTTTTAGAAGCTGTCCAAGGAGCAGCAACTGTCTGAGACAGCTGTAGGAAAAAGATCATATCAGAAATCCCAAACTGCCCCAGAGCTCCAGGGGAAAAAAGTCTAGAGATTATTACTGGGGTGATGACATTTAAAAAAAAAAAAAGTATATGGTATTACAGCATTGAGCTATTAGAATAAAGAATCAATTCAAGGAGACACCCAAAATTTATACACTTTATTGATTTTAAATTTTACACACTCTGCTATATGAGTAAATCTTTTGTAGTAATTCGAATACTTTGAGACACTGTAAATAACAAAGGCTGTGGGGACTTCGGAACAGCCATTTTTTTTTATACCGAAAGTCTACAGCCTTTAATGCATATTAGAAGAAACTGTAGTAACACAATACCATAAAGATAAGTCAAGTCAGGACTGGCAGCTTTGTTTTGTTTTGCCTATAAAAATCGAGCGTGTATCGGGGAGTGGAGTAAGTCTAGGTAGAGTTGTACTTAAGGAAAAGCATAATTAAATTGATCCTATTGTATTACATAAATCCAACATATCCTGTGTAAACCCAGGAACAGGTTTGCTCACACAGAGGAGACGACTCGAGAGGAAAATGCCGAACAACGGTTGTCTCGGGATCCACAGTTGAGAAATACAGTAGATCTGAAAACAACCGGTGTACCGTGTATTATACTAGAATCCAAAACTGTCCCTATCAGGTAGTGAGTGAGCCTGCTTCCAGACGGGCCTGTGGGTGAGCCCCTGGGGTTCCTGGAGCCTGCCACCTTGTTCACAATACCTACAGGCCTGGTCATCTGTAATTTCCAACCATATAGGAAAATGAGAAGCAACAGAGGTGAAGGAGGTGGGCGGAGCTTTATATTTTTATGGCAGCAAGCCCTACTGACACTTAGGGAAATGTTTTGACACTTCAAGTGTGAATAACAAATCTGTCCACTGGTTCATAGGCCACATGTTTACTTAAAGAGGCCTGGTCCAATAAATGAGGATCAAAGTCCCAAGAGCTTAAGTCCATAAAATTCTCCAGAGTGAAACGCAGCAAGAGAATGGGCTTTGGCCTCCCTGGGATGAGGAGAGACTCTCAGATGAATGTGCCAGGTTATTTTGCCCTCAGTCTCATTCCCATTCAGATCAGGCTTTCATTTTAAATCTGTTCACCACTTTCCTTTAACTCCGAGATGCCAGCCACGAACCTACCTTCCTAGTGATTTAACTTGTGCGACTGTAAAGTCATCTTCATACACAGGTAACTAAATGTGGACCACGTCTGGTGATTTTTTACTCCTATTTGCGTTATGTGTGAGTCTATTGAGCATGTAGGGAAGCTACATCCACGGCCATCTTGGACTTTTCCTCTTCCTATGTCCCTCCTGACACAAATACAAAACTATATCAAATCGTGATCCTACACATTTATAAAGACGTAAGCGACTCACTGGCAAGCAGACATAGTTTCATATTTGTGAGAAGGGGACAAATGCTTGGCGTGCCTTTTAATGTGAACTATTGAGCCGTCAAAATCACTGCAACTAACACTGGAAAGTTAACAGTAACTCATAAGGTCTTAAACCGAGAAGCCTTCTCAAAATGCGCCATTTCTAAGGACTGACCAGGCTCTTAGATGCGCCACCAGTATAGGCAGCCTTTGTATTCTGAGAGGGGTCAGGAGAATGCCTGGGGTGGGGGTAAGGAAGAAAGGAGCCGAGAAAGGCACAGAGATCTAACTGGAAGACCTTGAGAAGCTCATTTGGAAACTTCGTTAGTGACTTTGGACTTCATTAAAGCTCACGTATCACTATAGCAGCATGATCTAACAGTTTGAAAGCATTTGTCATCACTGAAAGAAAAACATCATTTCTAAAGGAGTAAAGAGATTGATGCACCACTGTGGACTACTTAAGCCCCACGCAGTCTCAGTCTTCAGTATCAATCTAAGCATGATGACTTTTGCATACGGCGCATAATTAAACATTTTCTTTGCCGGGCTTTCTACAATCCCCAGATGTTTTTCATGGCATCCTCTGAATGTTTTCCTTCATAATTCTGGCCGCCTGCTCCTGAATCTTCAAGTTTGTTTTTTGTTCCTAATATCTTTTCTACAGAGGCTGCATTGTGCCAGAGGTTGGATAAAACTCTGGGAGTCTGACAGGCGATAGTCAGACAGTGAGATACACACTCACTGGGGCGGGGGGGTGGGGTGGGGGAGTGGGGTGGAGGCAGACATACATAAACATGCACAGAGGCAGACAGACAGACAAGACTGACAGTGATATGTCCACACACAGAAGGTGGGAGGGGAGGTAGGCAGACAGACACCCACGTACTTGCACCTTCTTTCTCCTCTCCCATTACTCTGTATTACTGTTGGCAAAAAATGTGGGAATAACAGGACCAAAAAAAAAAAA
>NC_034593.1:25078357-25089094 GCF_900095145.1 Mus pahari
CTCTGTCTCTCTCTGTCTCTCCTCTCCTCTCCTCTCCTCTCCTCTCCTCTCTTCTCTTCTCTTCTCTTCTCTTCTCTTCTCTTCTCTCTCTCCCCTCTCTCCCTCTTCCCATCTATATGCATAAGCATGTTTGTGTGTGCATGCATGCACACGTGTGTTCATAAGCACATGTATGAGAACTAGAGGTTGATAATGGTTGTCTTCCTCTTTTAACTCCACACTTCTTAAAGGTTCCATCCGTTTGTTTATTTGTTCATTTATTAATGTGTATGTGGGTGGGTATCCATGCACCATCTCTGTGAGGGAGTCAGAGAACATCCTGTGAGACTCTGCTCTTTCTTTCTACTGTGTAGGACCCAGGGACTGAGTTCAGGCCCTCGGGTTTGATGGCAAGCGACATACCCACTGAGCCATCTCCCTGTGTCCTCCACACTGTGTTTGGGACACGGCCTTTCACAAACCTGGAGCCTATGCTTTCATTGAGGCTGGTTAGGCATGAATCCCCATGGCTGCCCATCTCCATCCCAGTGCACCTTCAGCACTACATGGTACTGGGGTTACAGGCACACCAGAGCACCTACTTTTTATGTAGGTAGGTGTCAGGGATTTGAACTCAGGTATGTCCTCACAAATACACAAGTCCTGTATTCTTTTGTTTGTTTGTTTTACTTTTATTTTTAAGGCATTTTTATTAGATATTTTCTTCATTTACATTTCAAATGCTATTCCCAAAGCCCCCTATACCCTTCTCCCACCCTGTTCCCCAACCCACCCACTCCTGCTTCCTGGCCCTGGCATTTCCTTGTACTGGGGCATATGATCTTCACAAGACCAAGGGCCTCTCCTCCCATTGATGGCCAACTAGGCCATCCTCTGCTACATATGCAGCTAGAGACACAAGCTCTGGGGGGTACTGGTTAGTTCATATTGTTGTTCCTCCTATAGGGTTGCAGACCCCTTCAGCTCCTTGGGTAATTTCTCTAGCTCCTCCATTGGGGGCCCTGTGTTCTATCCAATAGATGACTGTGAGCATCCACATCTGTATTTGCCAAAGTCCTGTATTCTTTAGAATGACTTGGCTAACACTCATGATATCTGTCTGTGGGCCTGCCTGTGTATCTGTGAAGTACTGGTGGACACACTTAGGGGTGTGTGTGTGTGTGTGTGTGTGTGTGTGTGTGTGTAGCAGTGGAATAGAATGACTTTGGCCATGATTGTAACAAATAGTTCTCCTGATACTCTGTTGCTAGACATCCTGTGATTCACTGACTCAGTATCTACTACCTGATGGGAACAGGTTTTCTTTTTCTGGTCAGTTTTCTAAGTGGAACCCCTTTGGACATGACTGGAATAATGAAATGTTCCTCATTCGGCTTAGTCGGCCACATTTTGACCCAATAATCCAGGAGAGGACATAGGGGTGCAATGGTAACATGAGACTGATATGTATATCTGCCCAGGGCCAGGGCCCATCATCCCCAACACAGCATGTAAGAGGCAAGACTCAAGCAAATCAAAGGAAGAATGCACGTCATTGTTGCTCAAAGGCAGCCTCGAGTTTGCTTTACTCCAACGTAAATTTAATCTCTGAAAGTTGACAAAGACAATAAATAACTCAGATTCAATTCATAAGTTTCCTTTAAATGCAGTGTTTGAACTCAGGTCCAAGTTTCAAAATACAATATTTTTTAAAAGTGTTCTCACACCCTTTCCATATTTGTCATCTTGAAATCTGATGATGTGGATGGACGAAATGGAAAGAGTGAGCGAAACGCCTTCCTTATGCTGTTTTGCCCATTGAACGTCTTATTTACAGATGGCCAAGCGGCTGCTGAGGTGCTTGAAACCCTCCTAATGCTGAAACAGGAACTTTATCAGAGATTTCAAAGCCCTGGTGTGTATTTCAGAATTCCACAGATGATGTGACTTAAACAGAAACAACCACCCTGGAAAGTCTTTAAAACATATGCAGGCCAACAGGAGCAGAGAGAAACGACCAGGTTTGGGAAATGTGGAGGTTTCTGCAGGTTCCACTGATGTTTATTCATCCCTGGAACTTTACTGACACATCACATAGTCTTTACTGGCTTCTTCCATTGATGCTTCCCAGTAAACAAAAACACTCTTTTAAGAAACGTCAACTCTACTTTTTTTTTTTTTTTTCACCACCTGAACCCCTTCAGGGGAATTTATAATGTGGCAGATATAACAGACAAGAAAGTTCTGGAAAATGAAGTAAAAAAGTTCAAAGTGAGATTTTTTTTTTCCAAAAACATTAGTTGATAGCTCCCCAATGCAGACACCATCTCAGCTTGTAGGTTGCCTGACCCCAGTCAAAGGATAGAAGAACCACTAATGAATCAAAGCCATGGGCCTGGTAAGTTCCCGGCACAGAGCCCTTACTATCCAGCCTATATACACCCATGCATCGGCGAAAATCCAGAACACCTTGCCTTCTAAAGGGCTTCTGGCCTTGAAGATGTCTGGTCCTCACTAAAACTAGATGCAGCTATGCTTGGCCTTGTACAGAAAATATATCCATTGAAACAGTGTTCTGGGGTTTTGTAAGTGCCAGCCTTGCCCTTTAAGTGGAAGCCAGAGGCATGGCTCAAGGCAAGTAAATAGATCTCATTCTACTCAAGGAAAGGCCAGCTCGCCTCGCCCTCACCTTCCTGCACATTTGCGCACACTACCTACCCGTAGGCACCATGGGAGACAGGGGAGAGAAGAAAAAGATTCGATAGGAAATGGTCCTTGAACTCCAAGAACTCTAGGTGGAAAGAAGGAACCACAAACATGCTGAAGGTTTTACCAAGCAAGAAGTGGACTGGTAGGAAAACCAAGGGAGGACTGCTCACCCTGTGGAAGCAGAGAAAATCCCACCAAAGAGTCCCATCTGAGAGACAGTACCAGAAGATAACCCTGTGGAAGCAAACCGGAGACAGGAAGTTGGGGCTGGAAGGAGGGTGTCTCAGGGAGAGAGACAGGCACCCACACTGGCCTTCAGACATTGCTGCCTGTGGAAATCACTTGGGTGCATCTTGAAATGCATGCAGATTCCAAAACTTTCACTCTCAGATTCTGGTCCTTTCAGTCTAACACAGGGGTTTGGAGCCTATACATTCGACAAGGTCTAAGGATACTAGCAAGTGCCCCCCAAAGAAGAAATTCACATCGATAGAGCATGGGACTGCAGCTATAATCCCAGAGCTGGACAAACCCTGTGAGGACCTAAACATAAGAGTCACATTCAGAGCCAGGTTTGGCTGCAGCCTCGACAGCTATGCCCATTTGGGTGCCTGAAGTGTAGCAGCTGGGCAAGAGACAACCCAGACAGCCCAGCGTTCCAACCTCAGCCCTGCCACACTACTGACTAGTGTCTTGGTGAGTTATTGGCCACATGGGGCCTTAATGCTTCTGTTAAGATGGTGACCCCCAATATAAAAACCTAGAATGCAACACAGTCCAAAGCCAAGACTTTTAGAGATTGAAATGATGTCATTGTTGGGAAAATATCTACACTATGAAACAGTGACTCGTGTAAAAAATCTTGAAATATTCTATAAAATATATGAGAGGGTAGAGATGAAATATGAAAGGTGTTCTGTGTTTGGGCCTGGATCTATCCCCAACATATTTCTATCATGTATATGTGTGTTTGTGTAAATATTCCAGAATCCCAAGCACTCTGGTCTCAAACATTTAAGATGAGAGGTACTTAAGTGGTAACACCTAAATGCCCAAGTCACTGTAAAGATGGAACAATGTATGTGAAATGCCTATTTTAATACTCGTCCCAGAGCAAAAAGGCCTTCACTCCATCTTTGTATTTAGAGACCACATGACTAAGCTGTTTAATTTTTCTGAAGCCCAATCGTGCCTCTTCTATCATAGCAGGGGAATAGCTTGCCTTTCTCATAGTGTTATAAAGAGGGTCAACTATCTCCAAACCTTCACAAATGAAGGGCTATTACAGACCGTTATCTACCACCCTTGGCTCCAGAAATGCTCCCTGTGTCAGGAGACCAGAAGCTTCTTTGTGAACAGTCAGCTAAGTGTGTCTTTGGCAAACAAATCAATTGTATTCAGGCACAGTGCCAGCCAATGGTGACACTGGGTGAGTGTGGAATCCTGTGTGTACCACAGGACTGTGAACATGGAAAACTATCATGTCTGTGGCTGGTGGTGACATCAGGCCCGGCAACAGCTGACCCCCAGCAGAGGCTAGTCATCTGGGATGGGATCCGGAGTAGAAAACAGGAGGAAGCGTCCAGGGGATCTGAGGTGCTGACGATCAGGTGACGTTTTGCTGTGGCAACATGCAGGAGGAGACTATGTCATCTTGGGAAAAGTCCACACCATCCAGCAAGAAAAGCAAGCTGGAGACTTGTCGTCCTGACTCCATCACATCCTCTGGACCATGGACATATCAAGGTCAGAAGATACTGTCTTAGGTAAACATTTTATCTGACCCTCCTTAGACTTCAGCCCTCGAGACACTCCCACACGAGGATTCTCCCTTCCCTCCTTGAAAGTTCAATGTATTATAAATAGTCCTCGAGAGTCCCTGAGAGCAACTAGACTGCTCTTCAGTAAAACAGACACACAAAATGATGGAGACTATTGACCCTTGACCCGAACGTCTTGTCAACCTCAAGATGTTTCCTGCATCCTGGTGCCTCACTCACAGCACACACAAATGGACAGAACCTGAGAGTCTTGGGAGACTGTAATCAGGATGCTGATTTTAGGAAATGCTGCAGCAGTTCATTTTTTACACATTTTTCTTAAAGGGAGTTGTGAATGTTGTTTCTTGAAAGAAGAAAATCCGCTAACCCTGTTTTATGAAGGTGGCACAGACAGTATGTTCTCTGTTGCTAGGTGTGACAAATGTGTAAAATTGTGATGAACAAGACTGGCATATATATAGTCCCATTCTGGGGGACAAGTTTGTGTTATAGCCAGTTCCCACAGAGTCATCAATTTCTGCTCTATTATCCCATGCTCGCCTTGGTCAGAATATCAAGCAGCCATCCGATTCTGAAGTTTGCATTTCCTCCACTGATCAAGTTCTGTTTCTCTGTGATTATAGATATATATCAGACCCTGGGACTAACTTTCTTTGTTTTATCAAGACCTGGTGAGCAGTGCTTCTGATTTATCATTTTTACAACAGGCTCTTCCCCGAGGGCTGCAGGTCGTGATAGTGGCATTGCTACGATTTATGGTGGGATTGTTGACGGAAAATGTATGCTCTCTTTGTTTTTCCTTCTTCAGACACCTGGTGCTTATTTCCCCACCTCGAGCTTCTGCCATTTCAAGTATTATTTACCATTTTCTGAAATACATGGGTTGATTTGGAGGGGGATCTGTAAGGCTGTACTTGGCTGTGATTTCAACCCAATACTGATTCTTTTTTTTTTCCCCCTCCTTGTACAGTTGGGGGCCTGAAGTTCATATTCATTTTTCACTTGTTTCGCCTCATCTGCCAAGACATATTAGTTCTCGAGAAAGAAAATGGAAACCAACATAGGCTAGAGTGAGTTCCGCACCGAGGCTCCTGTATTCTGCCTGTGATTCACACTGTGGGTGGTCACCTCCTTTTTCCACAGGGACAGATTATTTATTACTGACTGAGGGCTCCTCCCCCTTGAAGCCTCGGAGCAAAGACCAATTCTTCTTTAGTGACTAAGAATATTCCAGAATAGCTTGGCATATGGCACAGCTTGTGAGGCCTGAGGGCTCCCCTCTTGCCCCACTGGAGAAAGCTACAAGGGGGGAATAAAGCTGAGACGCTCACAGGTGAGAAATGTTTGATTTTCAAGACTGACAGGCAAGTCTCTCTTTGAATCAAATCACAAACCAACTGTTTACTGCCAGAAGTACCCGCTGGGAACACCTTGTCAACATCAATTTGCATTTCCACTTCCAACCTAAGTTTCTGTGGATGACCTATAGATTTGTTCACCCAAGAAGCTGACTAGTTTCAGATATCATTTGAATTTGACACATGCCTATGATCCCAGCACTTGGGAAGCAGAGGCAGGAGAATTGACATAAGTCCAAGGTTAGCCTGGACTACATAGTGAATTCCAGGATATGCAGGGTTACATACTGAGACTCTGTATCAAAAATACACACACACATACATACATACATACATACATACATACATACATACATACATACATACATACAATTCCTCCCCATTCACCCCTCTATTCACCTCTGAAAACAGAAGTCAGCTTCCTCAGAATGTGGATTTTAAGTTAAAATTTTGAAAAGTTAATCATGTGTGTCCCGGTAGAGACAGCCCACAGCATCTCTAGATAAGGGATAAGCTCTGGATGTACCCATTTCCCCCAGGGTAGTGGCGGTGGCTGCTGGCTGTTTCAGTGTGCATATGAGCAGTGGCACCTTTTGCTGTCAGAAACGTGTGACTCCAACAATCATTTTGTCGTGCTTCATTCCAGCCACAAAACTCCTGCTGGGTTTTATCTGACAAAACACTCAGCTGCCTAGCTGTGAATGGCACTTCAAGTTTGCCCTGTGCTCCAGCATGGCACGGTCCTTTACTGACAAAGGAGCATGCAGTGTTGACTGTGAGCCAGGCCCTGCTTTAGATACTCCCCATGATGACCCATTTAGTTCTCCTTGTGTAAACCAGGTGGAATTCTTTCCTTTCCTTTTACTTAATTTTTTTTTCATGCATTACATTTTGATCATGTTTGCCTCTTCAACTTCTCCTAGATCGCCCCCTACCTCCCTACCCACCAATCATAGCCATTCTTTGTTTCTCTGTTTTTATCTTTTCTCGTCTCTGTCTCTGTCTCTCTCTCTCTCTCTAAAATTTTTAAAAAATCAAAACAAAAAATGAAGAAAGAAAGAAAGAAAGAAAGAAAGAAAGAAAGAAAGAAAGAAAGAAAGAAAGAAAGAAAGTTCCCAAACAAAATGAAACAAGAAGGCACACACACACATACACACAGAGAGAGAAAGAATTTGCTTTGTGTTGGCCAACTACTCCTGCGCTGAAATACCTAGCTCTCATCCATTGGCAAAAACTAATTTTCCCTTCACCAATAGTTAACGATTGTAAATAGCTTCTTGGTTAGTAGTGGGACCCTGTGCCTACCTCACTTTCTCAATGCTAGGACCTCATTTGTCTTGAACATATGCAGAGTTTGTGCATGTGGCCACAGTACCTATGAGTTCTTTAGTGACAGTCCCATTGTATCTGAAAGATCCTGCTGTTCACCACTTACAAACCTTTTGACCTACAACAGAGACCTACCTATAAGACCCTGACGCAATAATAATGTTCGGGGAGTAACCAGCCACTGTCTGATTAGCTAACCACCCACTCCAGGAGATGGAACCCATGCTTGACAATGCTAACATGGCCAAGAATCTGAGGCCAGCTACTATTCTACTAAAGGAACATCGCAGTGAAATGGCTTCTGATGACATACTGTTATACCCATGGATCAGTGTCTTGCTCAACCTGCAGCAGAGAAGCTTCCTTTTGCAGTTAGTGGGAATGAACACTGAGACCTGCACCTGGATAGTGGGAGAAAGTGGAAAGTGTTGAAGCACTAAGTCCTAAAATGAGATGCCTTCAGCAAGCCCTTCCTTCGAGGCTCAGCGATCTATGTGGACGAGGAGACGGGTGCTACTTCTATCCTCCTGTTTCCTCGACAACGAGGTGGAAGAGCGGGCTAGAGCATCCTCACAGATGGAAGAGCTGGAATATGAGTTCCAAAAGCCTGACTCCACAGTCTCTTCTTTATTCTTTTTGAGACAGGATCTCTCTGTGTAGCTCCAACTAGCCTATGTTGAACAGGCTGGCCTTGAACTGACAGAGATGTCTCCTGGGTGCTGGAATCAAAGCTATGCACCACCACAAACCGGCCTTCTGTCTGTGCTTTTAATGTCTACCCTCTGGCAGATGGGAAGGGAAATGGGCAAATTCCCATTTAGTCCTGAAATGGAACCTTATCGTCCCACCCCCACATTTATTTCCTCATTCCCTCAGGAAGAATTCCTATGACAGGACATTGGCTAGTTATCTAAATGCTGAAGAGCAGGGATTTGGTGAAGGTGAGCACCCAGCCGGAGCCCACAGAGGGCGAGGGGCCACCATCAGCATCTTCTCCTGACTCTGAGTCTATGCCCATGGCTCACAAAGCCCAGTTACTGCAGAAGACAGCCATATAGAAAACTCCATGCTAGTAATCTACGCCAGTATCATCCGAGAATTTATCACTTCAACTAGAAACAAGCACTCCCCGTCCTGTTTTCCCCAGAGCTTTCACTATCACATACTATTTCTAGGGTGACCTCACTCTGATTCTATATTAAATTCTAGATACATAGAAAATTTCCAGTGCCGGCAGACATAACAAAAGCCTTTTAGGTACTATTACCAGGGAAGCCAGAAAGGTTAAGTATTTCAATAGCTGTCTGATGTCACACTCCTGGTCTGTTCATTCTCCATCCACAGATGTCGTCAGTGTTTATTTAGCATTCCTACAGCCTATCAGGCTCTGTTGCAACTGGGGGTAGGCAATGACCATAGCAGACAATGTTCCTTTGCCCAGGGACATGAATACAGGGACTGGCACGTGTCAGGGGCTGATTTGTGCTATTAAAGGAAATCAAATAAAGAAGACCAAAAACTATGAAATGGCCAAGGGAAAAGGGTCCTATTTCATTGTTCTGACACTGAGCTGTGCCCCAACCTAATATATGGGAGAAGAAGGCCTTCCTAATGACTTTTGGCTCTGGAATGACCTTAGGACAGGCAGAGGCCACGCTGACACTAAGGTCATTCACGTCTCTCTGTACTGGAAATTTTCTCCAGGGAAGGACAAACCCTAATCCTCTGTCGAGAAAGCCGGGTCAGATACTTCCAAAAATGTCCTTTCCCCTTGGATGAGGGGAGAAGAAAACCAAGTATTTATGTTCTGATTAGTTTCATCTCCATGTGCAGATTAGTAAGTTTTGAGTTCTTTATTAAATAGCTTTACTTCGGGGCTTGATATGCCTTTAAGAATATCAGTAGCCTCTTTCCTATTTTCAACCCCAAGAAGACCATCAACTTATTCTCTCTTCTTTACTGAATTATACAAGTTCACAGACCTTGAGACTGAACGCCACACTAGAGAACAAGGCCAAATCTGACATGTGGCTTTCCAAAACAACTGAGCTAAAATTCTGTGGTTAACATGAGTTAAACACGTACATACACCTATAACACATGCACACACTCACATTCCCTCACACACACACACACTCACACTCACATACACAATCACACACATATACACATACACACACACTTGTGCATGCACACATGTATACCAAACACACACACAGACATTCATACCAAGAAGACTTTCCAATGGGGACACACACACACTTGTACATGCACACATGTACACCAAACACACACACACACACACACACACACACACACACACACACACACAAAGCCTTGTAGGGGCTGCCTCACCTAATACTGGCAGCCAGTTGTGCTTCAGCTCATGAAACAAGTGGCTTCACTTGACTCGGGATGCCAAAAGGATGTGTGACAACAACATCTAGCATTTCATATTGCACAACTGGATACATTAAGGAAATCCCTCCCCTTAAAGATGTCCATATGATCGATACTATAAATTATTGCCACTCACAGCTTTTGAGGAAGCTTGGCCTTTAGCTTTAGCTGCAGCTTCTCCTGTCCTTGGACCCAACTACTCAAAAGCCAGAATGACCAAAGCCCCATATTTTTAGAGGCAAAACTGTTCATCAGACTTCCAGATAGGTTGAGGTGGTTGGTGTGCAACCTGAATAGTCAGGGGCATTGCAAGAGTCCTGGATGCTTTGCTCTGCTCAACCTGAATGAGGTCCCCAAACCTTTCTGCTCGGCCACTTGTAAAGTGATTTCTTCCTAAAAGTCATTCCTTGGGCTGGAAGCTGCAACTGCAAAGTATGTTTCTCATCTCCCCTTCTTGGCCACTGCTCCTACTTCTGGCACCTGCTGGCCACAGCATCCCAGTATTTGCTCCTGATGTCTGGGTCCCCCACCAGTGCTTCCTACATACCTGCAGCATTGGCTGAGTCATACTCCGTCAGGCCCAAACTTAAAATGAGACCAGCCTTTCCACATCATTTCCTGCGTTTCTGGTAACCTTTTTGTGTGGATGTGTGAGGGTTTGGGTCCACTTGTTAAGTGTCTTAAGTAGCTAGAGGATTGGGTGTCACTTGTGGCCTGTAGGGTTAGAAATGGAACAAAACCTATCTACCCTACCTGGGTCACTGCAACATACAAAATATTGATATCTGCAGCTTTTCTTTGCCAGGTATAATTTAGTTTGGTCTCTTCCTGATCATTTAAGGTTCTTTTAGCATGAACTTGCCTAACCTAACCAGGAAGTAGAACAAAACAACCAGGTTGGGAAAGGTAGCCTCTGGGTGAGATCTATGCTGAGGAACAAGGGGCCTCCCACCATTGCCAAATATTGTTCTTGACAAAACTTGACAAAAAAGGATCTTTCCCACGGCTCCATTCTAAAGCATGCTATCTCTAACTTAGAATGGTCACTCTAAGCTGTGCTGAAAAGCTCCAGCACCTTACTTTCTGGGACTCTGAGATATCTATAGAAGTTCCTGAGAAAATTTAGAGCTAAGATGAAAGGATGGATTATCCAGAGACTACCCCATCCGGGGATCCATCCC